>NW_024412401.1:31982602-32093112 GCF_014898765.1 Herpailurus yagouaroundi
GAGCCATCAGCCCAGAGCCTGACGCGGGGCTCGAACTCACGGACCATGAGATCGTGACCTGGCTGAAGTCGGACGCTTAACCGACTGCGCCACCCAGGCGCCCCTCCAAGTGGTGATTTTCAAGTTGCATAGTTTCTTCTGCATTTATTAGCAGTCTCCCGTATTCTGGTATTCTCGTTCCTCTGCATTCGTGTGGGCTCAGAGTCCCGTTTTATTGAGTGGCATGTAGTCCATCGCTGCTGCGGTTTTGATGTGTGCATTGTCCCGGGTTCTGCAGTTGTGTGCATTCTGAAGGCTGGCTTCTGTGTTTCTCACCCCTCTTCCTGACTTCTGGCACAATACTGTGCTCCAGGCTCTTGTACTTGTTGTGCTCCAGCGCCTCTTCAAGGAGCTCTGGTTCCCTTCCGCAGAGATTGTGTTTAGAAACCAAAACTTGGTGCTAGATATGCTCACTGCTTCTGGAATCTCACTGCTCCATCTATATATAAATACTGATGAGTTCACCTCGTGCCTTCCATTCCGGTCCAATGCCACCAGGTTCATCCCAGCTTCTCACCATCCAGGCTTCTGACCCCTTTCTTAGACGGTGAGATACTTGGCTGCCGTTAATGGTCCGTGTGTTTACTCATTTGTCACCTCCAGTGTGTGTGACCGGTCTTCTTAGGCACTCAAGCTGCCCTTGCTGTTTGAGTGCTGAGCTGTTACCCTGTTCAGCCACTTTGCACAGCTGCAGCTTTCATGCTTCAGTTGTTACTTTTCACCGGGCTTAAATGGAGGCGAAAATGTGTTTAGATGGGTTCTCCTGAATTCAGCACTCCAGAAATAGCATTTCTGCGAGGAGAAGGCCTTGCTTGTTCCCCTTGCTGTGCCACCAGATCAGTCTCTAGGTGCCCTGGGTCCTAGCACATGGAGTTTAAGTGCTGGGTGAGTTTCCCCAGTTTCTTCTACTTGGGACCAATGTGTGTTTTAGGTGCTAGAAGTGGTTATGGAGACGGCACGAAGGGCAGACTAGGGGAGGGGGATACAGCCCCCGCGCTGGGCTCTTTGTGATCTCCAGTGGGCCCCCAACCCCAAATTCTGCTCTATCATGTCTTTTGTCTTGGCACATGGCTGCTTCCTTGATTCATACATTCAGCAAATGATGAAGTCACCCAGGGCCAGGCACTTGGTTTGGGATTGTTCCCACCTCCTTAGTCTTGCTAATTCCTCAGTGTCCAAAACCATACAAGGCCCCTCTTCCTGGAAACCTGTGCCTTTCCTCTCTATCCCCAAAACCTAGTGAAGGGCTAGACAAGAGGAGATGCCCAGTCAATATTGATGACATGTGGGCAGTGAACATATGGTTGGGGTGTTTGCATCCCTCCTGGGCATCTAGGCTCTCCTATCCCTTCTGTCACCCCCCAGTTCAGAGAGCTAAGAAGTTGAAGGATGAACAGTATCCTGAAGGCTGCTCTGTTTTTGCTTCCTCACCCCAGGGACCTTTACACTAGCTTCTGAAAGACTGACAATCTAGTGAGCTGGCTGGTTGTAGAGACAGCGGTAGCTGGCGACAAATTCCAGATGGGTCTCCATCTGAGACCTCGGTGGAGAGCATACCAACAGCAGCTGCACTCCTGAGAATTCCAAGCGGAGGCCAGACCAGAGGGGCTTGGGGGGTCAGCACTTGGACTAACCAGGCCTGGATTTCTGCCTTCACACCCCACACCAGCTACGTGACATCAGCCATGCCTCTCTACCTCTGTGCCTGGTTTCCTCATCCATCCATTGAGCCTGCCTCCAGTGAGAGGCTGGATGGGAGGGCGTCCTTACCAAGGCCAGGCCCGTGTTCAGGCAGAGACTCTGGGAGCAGATGTGGCCAGCCAGCAGCCCTCTAGTGAGCCAGACGACAAAGATTTGCAAAAACGGGGTCCAATACCATGCTTCTCAGTCATTTTTTAAAATAATTATTTTTCATAAAGACTAAAAAAAAAATAACGTGGGTTTACTTAATATTTTTTTTAGATTTCTCATTTTGAATCATACATACTGATCGATGTAACCCAACATGAACAAAAAGTCTTGGGTGTCTCAACATTTTTTAAGAGGGAAAAGAGGTCCTGAGAGCAGACTGTGTGAGAGCTGCTTTAGATGATGCTTTAGGAAAGGTTTTTCCACTTTGGACCAGTCAAGTGACCCAGAACACACTGCTTGGGAAGGTCATGGGGGCGCTGGTGAAGGGATACCTCTTGTCTGCTGGGGACATGTTGGAATATCAGACCCCTGGAGCTTTTTTGAGGCCCCTCTGCCATACTGCTTTCTGTTCCCGCATTCAGGATAACAAACACGACTCTGCTTGGCTTTCAACACCCTTTACAGACCTGCTCCAGCTCATGCCTTCCGCCTGTCTCCCTCCCTCTTTGCCACATACAGCAGGACGTCATTACCCAGGCCTTTCCACACCTCTGGCCTCTGCATATGCTGGTTTCTGCTTAGAAATCCTCCCATACTCCTCTCTCCTCGTGTGAACTCCTATTCAACCTTTAAAACCCACTTCAATGTTGCATGCTTTGCGAAGGCTTTCCTGCCCAGGTGCCAGCAGAGGACTGCTCCCTTGTTCTACTCTCTGAACACAACTCAGGAACTGTGCCTATCCGAGCACAACTATTTTTTTTTGCATATTTGTGTTCTGGACATTGTGTCAAAGCCAAAGACAAAATTTGCCATATCTACCAGTGGCACTAGGAGCTCAGCACCCACGGCTAACAAGGGACCAGTTAGGAGTTGTGCTTTGAAGGCTTGCCTGTGGGGCTGGGGTGAGCGGAGGGTTGGTCTGACACTGTCAACAATAGTAAGTGAAAAGCCCAAGTGAGGGATGGGGAAATGCCAGGACCTGACAGAGAACAGGCTGGAAAGGTGAGTGCCCTCCGCTGTGCCCTGACACGCCCCCTTGTGGGGAGAGAGAGCCATGCCGTGGCTCAGGTGGGAGGCCACCACAGGGTCAGGCCTGGGAGGAAGAACCAGCACCTCTGGGTCACGGAAGACTTGAAGTCAGCCGTGGGGAATAGGCTAGGGAGAGGAAGGGAATATGCCAGCCGAGAAAACCCAGCCCACACTGGACTGCAGTTGCCCACGCCGAGCAGGGGAAAGGAGGGAAGGACGCTAAACCCACAAGACCGTGGGCACTGAGCTTCGCCTGCATGGACTCATTTAATCCTTGTCGTGAAGTGCCTCCCAGAGGAGGAAGCTGAGGCTCAGAGAGGGTGAGCCGGCTGCCAAGTTCTCATCGCAACGTAGCTGAGGGAGAATGGAACCTCACACTTGGCCCCAGGCCATGCCCAAGTACCTCTGTATGCCAGTGCTCTGTACCAGTGTTGGGGGTGGGGAGACAGTGGGATCATCCTGGTCTGCAGAGGTCTTGGACCTTTGCCCTCCTATGACATGGCTAGAAGGAGGGGCACAGGGAAAACTCAGAGGATTTGGAGTCAGATGAGGATTTTTATTTCTTCTTCAGATTTGTATCACTGTACGTGGAGTGGGTTGGGGGTGGAGAATTCCCTCTCTTTAGAAAAATCAACCTGTTCGGCTTCAGAACCCATCCAGACAGTTCGTGCAGACAAGAGGGCTGGGTCTTCCAGCCCCCTCCGAGAAGCTCCCTGCTCCTTGCTGTCTGTCCCTGACCCACTCCAGGGGCCACCTTCCTGCTGGAGCAATGGCCCTTGCTTGACTGTGTGGATTCTTCAACCAGAGGCCCCTATAGCCGCAGGCAGAGGAAGGTGCCTGGGAGAAGTGAACCGTTTCCAAAGGGCCATTCTTCCTTTCCTGTCGCCTGGAATGCCTTTTACAACCTTTTGTGTCCCTTTTGTGTTCCTTATGACTTCACAAAACTATAATCTCAATTCTCAATGCAATTCTGAGCAATAATGGACTCGTACTAATCCAGGAATTGACTTAAGCCTCATGAATTTCCCACTGTGGGCTTGGAACATACACACACACAACTGATGGCTGTCTGTCAACCTGTTCTCTGGGCCTCCAGAAAAAGTTCGCCTCCAGACCTTTGCGCATACTGCTCTAGGGTCTTTCTGGACACTTCTTTTCCTTGCTCTCCCATTCAGTCTTCTAGACTCAACCCAGGTATCCCCTCCTCCCCAAGCCTCGCAAAATCTCCTGCACTGGACCAGGAATTTCTCATAGTGTCCACACTGGCTGGAGAGCTTCTCATGATCCTCCACACTGGACCAGGAATTTCCCACAATCCCCACACTGTAGTAGGAGCTTCCTATGATCTCCCATACTGGATAGAGAGCCTTCTATGACTCCCCAGCCCCATGCTGAATGGATGGCCTCCCATGGACTCTCCTGTCACACTTGCCACTGACACAAGCTTTTCCTTTTTTTTTTTTTTTTTTTTAACGTCACTATGGAAATCACTGTGCTCCTTCAGGGAAGGTCTGTATCTTATTCTATGTTTTCTTAGTGCCTCGCATCTAATAGCGCTCAGTACATTTTGGCTGAATAAATGAACCAGTGTTAAGCGGTTTCAGGGCCCAGGTTAATGATCAAACCTATAAAGCCCTCCCGGATGCTTCCTCCCCCCCCTCCCCCATGGAAAAAACAACAGGGAATGGCTTTTATTTTCTATGTTCCTACAGCACAGGGATGTGGGTTCTCACTGCAGCTCTGATATTCATTTAACTGTGAAACTTTGAGCAAATCATCTTACTTCTGTAAGCCTTAGTTTCCTCATCTAAAAAAATGGGGATCTTTTTTTTTTTAACAGACCTAGGGAAAATATTTTTTTTAGCATAATTTATTGTCAAATTGGCTAACATACAACATGTAAAGTGTGCTCTTAGCTTTTGGAGTAGATTCCTGTGGTTCATTGCTTCCATACAACACCCAGTGCTCATCCCAACAAGTGCCCTCCTCAATGCCCATCACCCATTTTCTCCTCTCCCCCTCTCCCCTATCCACCCTCAGTTTGTTCTCTGTATTTAAGAGCCTCTTATCGTTTGCCTCCCTCTCTGTTAACTATTTTCTCCCCTTCCCTTCCCCCATGGTCTTCTGTTAAGTTTCTCAAGTTCCACATATGAGTGAAAATATATGATATCTGTCTCTGACTGACTTATTTCACTCAGCATAATACCTTCCAGTTCCATCCACATTGCTGCAAATGGCATGATTTCATTCTTATTGCCAAGTAGTATTCCATTGTATATATAAACCACATCTTCTTATCCATTCATCAGTTGATGGACATTTGGGCTCTTTCCATAATTTGGCTATTGTTGAAAGCACTGCTGTAAACATTGGGGTACATGTGCCCCTATGAATCAGCACTCCTGTATCCTTTGGATAAATTCCTAGTAGTGCTATTGCTGGGCCATAGGGTAATTCCATTTTTAATTTTTTGAGGAACCTCCACACTTTTCCAGAGTGGCTGCACCAGTTTGCATTCCCACCAACAGTGCAAGAGGGTTCCCGTTTCTCCACATCCTCACCAACATCTGTTGTTGCCTGAGTTGTTCATTTTTGCCACTCTTCACCGGTGTGAGGTGGTATCTCATTGTAGTTTTGATGTGTGTTTCCCTGATGATGAGTGACGTTGAGCATGTTTTCATGTGTCTGTTGGCCATCTGTATGTCTTCTTTGGAAAAGTGTCTATTCATGTCTTCTGCCCATTTCTTCACTGCATTATTTGTTTTTTGGGTGTTCGAGTTTGGTAAGTTCCTTATAGATTTTGGGAACTAACCCTTTATCTGATAACGTCATTTGCAAATATCTTTTCCCATTCCATTGGCTGCCTTTTAGTTTCGTTGGTTGTCTCTTTGCAGTGCAGAAGTTTTTTTATCTTGATGAGGTCCCAGTAGTTCATTTTTGCTTTTAATTCCCTTGTCTTTGGGGATGTGTCGAGCAAGAAATTGCCACGGCCGAGGTCAAAGAGGTTGTTGCCTGCTTTCTCCTCTAGGGTTTTGATGGTTTCCTGTCTCACATTTAGGTCTTTCATCCAAAAAATGGGGATCTTTATACTTGCTCTTCCACAATCCTATAAGCAAGACCTTACCATGTATGATAGCAACTAGTGTCTGGCGTGCAGTTGTTGCTTACTGAAAGCATATCCATGTATATAGCCGACCACACTGTCACTGTCTGTTTACCATGCCTCCCCTTAGAGCAGAATTCTTCATGGCTCTGCCCCTGCTCCAGACCAGGCTAGAGCTTGTTGATGGTTTTGGTGACCTTTCTGTTCCCACAGATCTGCTGGGTAGTTAATATTCATTGAGTCTCTAAGACAAAGCCCAGCACTAGGCACCTCCATGGGCCAGCAGAGAAAATGATTAATGAGGCAGGACCCAAGACCTCCAAAAGGATCACCATCTGGGAAGGAGGCTCAGGCAAGTTCTCCGAGATGACAAGGGCCATTGGCATCTGCCCATGAAGAGCCAACTGCAAGATTCCAAAGGAAACTTGGGACTTAGGATGTGGAAGGGGCTCTTCCCCAGGGCTGTCCACAGGCTATGGAGGTAGGAACAGTTTCTTAAGGCCCGGGTCTTAGGGAGGGAACAGAGAGGGAAGGGTGGGTGCTGGAAGAGAGGAGTCCTTGGGCAGGAAGAGGCTCCTACCTCTCCAAGAACGGACTCTTGATTGGCTCCCACTTATAAGCTATAGATGGTCAGAACCCAGCCTCATAGATTCCTACCTCTTCCAGCCTATGACATAGATACAGCCACCTTCTTGGGGCTTGACACACATTGCTAGGTGTTTACCATTGCTGGTCCACCTGGGAGGGCTGTCCTGGGCTAGATCCTTCAATGACAGACCTCCAACGGGTTGCCTGGTGTCTCCATATTCATGTATTGATTCACTTCTTCATTCATTTATTCACATAATATTTATTGAGCACTAAGAGCCAGGCCAAGTACTAGACTGAGGATGAAGACTAAGGGCCCAAGCCCTTCCTCAAAGAGTTCTGTGACAGAGCTTTACGAGGCCAGGACAAGTCTGATAGCAGGTGCATAATCAGCATAAAGGTGGGGCATACAAGGTAGTTGGCAAGAAATCAATGGAGGCTTCCTGGAGCAGGGGACATATGAGCTGGGCTACAAAGGTTTGGTGGTTCACACAGCAGGAGATGGGAGGAAAAGACAATCCCGACTGAGAGACTACCTCTTGCAAAGGCACAGGTGCAAGAAAGGACCAGGAAAATTTCGGAATGATGAGATGGTTAGTGTGGCTTGAGCCTCAGTCTAAGAGGTGGGAGGTGAAGTTAGGACTAGGCCAAGTTTAGGCTCTTAAGTGCCATAATGGAGGCTCACACTTGACCTCAAGGGCAGTGGGTGTCAAATGGGTTCAATGGGCAGGCCCCCAAGTGTACATCATGAAATCCGTAAGTATTTACTGAACACCTACTGGGTGCCAGGCACAGAAGGAAACTGAACAGATCTACACTTAGACTTTAAAAGCTACATGTTAATAAAGCTACACTTTATTGGGGCTTCTGCATATGATTGTATTACAGGGAAAAAAAAGAGATTTCTTGACTCAAGAAACACAAACAACGACAGTCTTCAGCCTATTGCTTCACTGTGAACCCACTGCAGGTTTTGTTTTTTCTTGGTGGCTGGTTGGGGGGCGGGTGTGTAGCGTCATTTCTTTATTTTGTTTTAAGCAACGGAGACAGATACGGTCAGATCTATTTTCAAAAAGAGAAAGATAATTACGTGGTTTCTCATATGGTGTTTGCAGCCACCATACAGGAAGCATGAAGCCCACTAACCAGAGGGCTGTTTCTCTGGGCCCTGAGCGCAAGGCTGGCTCTCTCTACCGTACTGGGTGCTCCCAAGGATAAGGCAACAGTGGCAGATAATGTGGCTTCTCCCTCAGTTCCAGGAGCCAAAAAGAAATGTCAGTTCCTCCTGGGAAGAACATGACCTCCTTTGATGCTGGACGAACGAAGCCAAAGCAATCAAAATACCCTCCCAACCTTTTCTCGGGAAAGAGACAACTCTGAGGATAGCCTGGTGGAGTGAAAGAGCCCAGTCTTTTAAATAATGCAGACTTGGGTTCAAATTCTGGTTTGGCTGTGTGATCTTGGACAAACACACTTAAATTTTCTGAGCTTGAGTGTCCTCATCTGTAATGATAATAGTTATCATTTACACTTACCTTACT
Source organism: Herpailurus yagouaroundi (assembly GCF_014898765.1). Taxonomy (NCBI): domain Eukaryota; kingdom Metazoa; phylum Chordata; class Mammalia; order Carnivora; family Felidae; genus Herpailurus; species Herpailurus yagouaroundi. The sequence continues at coordinate 31,990,754 of NW_024412401.1, forward strand.
CGCCAGTTATTAAGATGTATTACAAAGCCATAGCAAAGAAGCAGGCACAAGACAAGGCAGAAAAATGGAAGAAAACATAACATCCTGAAACAGATCTAGGAATACTTTAGAGTTTGACATATGAAAGAAGTGACATCGAGAATCAATGGAGGGGCACCTGGGTGGCTCAGTTGGTTGAACTTTCAGTTCTTGATTTCTGCTCAGGTCATGATCCCAGGGTCATAGAATCGAACCCTGCACTGGGGTTTGGGATTCTCTCTTTCTCTTTCTCTCCCTCTGACCCTCTCCCCTGCTGGTGCACTTACTCTCGCTCTCTCCCAAAAATAAAATATTAAAATAAAAAATTTTTTAAAAGATCAGAGGAAAAGGATGGAATCTTTAATAAATAGGGTTGGGGGAAATTGGCTTCTAACCAGACAAAAATAAAATCACCTTTTTATGTGTGTGTGTCTTCAGTTATCTTCAGTTGGCTAAAGACCTAAATGTGAAAGGTAAAACTGTACAGACTTATAAAAGTTCTTTACGGACCTGGTTGAGAAGGAGGCACCATCATGGGAGGTCACCTCCACCACAACAAGGACCGAAACATTTGGCACAAGGAGCCCAAGAGTCAGGACATCCACCTAAGACTGTTGGTAAATCTGTACAGATCTTTGGCTGGACAAACAGCTCTACCTTCAACCAACTTTTGCTAAAGAGGTTGTTCATGAGTTGCACCAATTGGTGGCCTCTGTCCCTTTCCTCGATGACCAAGAAGATGAAGCTTTCTGCCAGGAGGACAAAACAGCTATGCTGGTAGAGACCATAACAGATGACATGTGCATCCAGGTGGCCCCCAAATGGAAGGTGTGCACACTGCACGTGAGCCATATCCTCAGGGCCAGGAGCAAGATTTTCACCTTCAACAAGTTGGCACTGGACTGCTTCCAGGGCTGTGGCCCCATCTTGTTCTCTGATCCTCAAAAAGACCCAGTGGTGTACAGGCATATCAACAAGGCCCTGTGAACCACACGCAGCCCCACCAAACCCTATCAGTGCTGCAAGGGCTGGAGGTCCACGTGCACCAGAGGCCATCTGGTCCACCATCACTACAAAAACTAACTTCAGATCCTGCCTTGTTATTGTAAAGATTTGGGGGTGGCTCAGTCGGTTGAGTGTCCAATTCTTGATTTCCGCTCAGGTCATGATCCAAGGGTCATGGGATTGAGACCTACATCAGGCTTCGTGCTGGGTGTGGAGCCTGCTTGGGATTCTTTCTCCTTCTCTCTCCCTCTGCCCCTCTCCCATGCTTGCACTCTTTCTCTAAAGTAAAAAAGTAAATAAATAAATAAATAAATAAATAAATAAATAAATAAGATTTTGGATGCTGGGAAAAAACTAATAAAAGGAATATGAACAGCTCTCTTTGCCACATCTACTGCAAGAGATGAAGAATGAAGACCATTCTCAGCAATCAGACTGTTGATGTTGCAGAGAATGTCAACATCACTCTGAAGGGACACACTGTTATTGGGAAGGGCCCCAGAGGAACCCTGCAGAGGGACTGAAATCACATCAATATAGAACTCACTCTCCCCAGAAAGAAAAAGAAGAGGCTCCGAGTTGACAAGTGGTGGGGAAACAAAAGAACTGGCTACCATTTGCACCATCTGTAGTCACGTACAGAACATGGTCAAGGGCATTACGCTAGGCTTCCATTACAAAATGAGGTCTGTGAACGCTCACTTCCCCCATCAACGTTGTTATTCAGCAGAATGGTTCTCTTGCAGAAATCCAAAATATCTAGGGTTTGGATGAGGCCAGGTGTTTCTCGTTCAGTATCCCAAGCCCAGTAAGAGGAGTTGATTGAGGGAAATGATGTTGAACTTGTATCACACTCAGCTGTTTTGACTCAATAAGTCACAACAGTTGAAACAAGAATATCAGAAATGTTTTGGATGATATCTATGTTTCTGAGAAACGAATGGTGCAGGAGGCTAATGAATAAGATCTAAGTTGTTCCGCTACAAAAACAGCAAGATGCCGGATGATTTTTCAGACTTATTTGTGATATTTTAAAGACACAATAAAAGCTGTATTGATTTGAGGGAGGGGGGAGCAGGGAGTGGAAAGGAATACAACATTCTTTTAGCCTCAGGGAAGGTAAGGATTTCTTAAAGAAGATTCCAAACGGGGAAGAGGAGGTTGAGGTGGGCCCTGCGGGTAGGGAAGTACATGTTGCTTTGCAGGTAGAGGCCTCCATATTGTCTTGAGGGGAGGCGAAGACTGGACCATGCTTCTGGTTCAGAAGGTTCAGAGGAGTCTGGGAAATTGAAACATTCAGAGGCATCCACCCCGATGTCCCTATCCCATTGCCGGGATCCCAAGCCTTGAGCTTGGCCTTGGCCTAACAGACTTGCTTTGGTTGGGTAGTCAACTGCCTTTGAAGTTTGGACACTGAGACTATTTCAGGCTTGTCTTGAATTCATTCCCCTTTCCTTCTGTGGAGTATGGAAGTTTCCTTGGATGCAATTAAAGAGGCCCTGTGGCTTCCATTTCTAGCTTTCTGTTACCTGCTTCTATGCCTCGGCTGTTCATTATCTTTCTGTAGGAGCCTCCATAGTGCTTACCATGGCCATCTAATATTGTGATCTTTAGAGCCACTATTACTCCCCCCACTGACCCCCAAGTCTCAAATGCCTGATGCACTCACTGCCTGCTAACACACTCCACCTGCAGGTGCACCATCCAGTTCAGCACTGGGACAAGTTTTAACAGTTGGAAGCCACCTTGCACCAGGACCTGCCTGTGCTTCACCCCCGCCAGTGATGGGGTCCTCCTTGCCAGCCGAGAGGGATTAGCACAGCTCCCAAGCCCCCATCGAACCACCTGCTTTCTTGAACCACTCCCAGCAAGCACCAACTACTGCAGGTAAGGTTCTTACAAGCAAACAACGAAATGGGTTTCAGGGTTGGGGGGCAAGATGTGGATCAGGAAATCAATGCCTGTGAGGGATTGAGCAAGGGAAATCAACTGTGACCAGGCCTGACACAGCCTGGGCCGGCCCACGGGGAGGCCTGCAGCGAACCTCCTCCCCAGGGCAGAGCTATCCCGCATCTGGGTGAAGTGACAGGGTCTTTATACGACACGCCTCGCCCCATCACTCTGCTCTGGAAAGGGCATGACCTCAGGCAGGGCTGCCCTGGCAAGTGCTTCCATGAAGGGGGCTCTGGAAGCTGTCCCCATGTCTACCACAACCCGGGAGAGCAGTCATTGAGTATTTACAGTGTCAGATGAGGCTAAATGTCATACATACTCAAAGGCAGGGACCATCATTATCCCCATGTTTGCGTGCAAGATGAAGAAACTGAGGCACAGAGTGCTTAAATGACTTAGGGTTGCACAGCATGTGACGGAATTGAGATTCCATCTAGAGATGTAAAAAAAAAAAAAAAAGTTGAATAAGGGGCGCCTGGGGGGTTCAGTCGGTTAAGCATCTGACCTCAGGCTCAGGTCACAATCTCACGGTTTGTGAGTTCTAGCCCCACATCGGGCTCTCTGCTGTCAGCACAGAGCCTGCTTCGGATCCTCTGTCTCCCTCTCTCTTCCCCTCCCCTGCTTATGTACTCTCTCTCTCTCTCTCTCTCAAAAATAAGTAAACATTTAAATGTTAATGAAATTCTTTGGGAAGTTTAAACTTTCAGGAAAAGGTAATGCGGAGATCCCTGTGCACCCTTCGCCCAGTGTCCCCAGCTGTTAACATATTGCACAAGCATGGTACATTTGCCACAACTGAGAAAATAACGCTGGGTTATGCTACTATTAACTAAACCACAGACTTTACGTGGCTTTCCACTGATATCCTTTTACTGTTCCAAGATCAAATCCAAGATACTACCTTGCATTTAGCATCCCACAGATTTAGACTCTTAGGTGTAAACTTTTGACCTGTCTGCCTCACTGCCTGCCGTTCCCAAAAGCTTCTGTGGCTGGGAGGCCCTCGGGTGCCATTCACTGCCCCAGGTGTGTGTGGGCAGCCCCAGAATGTGGCATGCCGACTGGCTCACTGTTTTCTCTGTGTCTCCTCTCTGCTGGCATGTGGAGAAAACTCCCACTGGGTCCAACTCAGTAATGTGCTTGTTTTGATTTCGCCCATCAGACATTTCCTGGTGCTTTCCTGTGTGTCTGGGGGCGGGGTGCTGTCTCGGGGCACCCAGAGTGTCTTCAGGCTTGGCCCTGCCCGCTAGCTTACCTCTCCTCTCTGACCTGCCCACCACCCAGGTTCCCTGGCCCTGCAGGTTTGCTGTGAAGAAAAGAGTTCAGTAGGGGATTCCTGTTCTTGCCCCCACACCACTCAGCTGCCTCATTGATCCCTGCTGTGTGTCCGCTCTGGGTCCCAAGCCCCACGGGCAGCTGTCCACTGAAAACTGTGGCTCTCTGAGCACATGATCTATATACTATGGAATGAGAGAGCCCAAGCTTTACTGGCTGGAACGCAGAAAAGATCCGGATTATTGCTCTCCGTTCCCACCTTTGCCACTTTCCAGTTACTTGTGAGACTTTTGCATTATTCCACGTCCAGTTTTCTCATGGAACCAGTGAGAACAGCATCTTGCTTAGTGGTTAAAAGAAGGCACGCGGAAGCCAGATGATTTTGGTCTCTGCTGTTTATCTGCTATGTGACCACCATCATGTTATTTAACCTCCCATTGCCTCCGTTTCCTCATCTGTAACATGGGGAGACTAACACCTACTTTTTAGGGCTCTTGTGAAGATGAAGGGAATCAATAAAGACAAAGCATCCAGGACTGTATCTGGCATGGACGAGCTCTCAACTAGCATTAATTATCATATGATTACCATGGATGTTTAGAGAGATTCAAATGAGATCATTATTGTAAAGGTGCATTGTAAATGGCGAAGTATGCTAAAAATGGTTAGCGTTATTATTTTTTAAAACTACTTTATTATCTTGGGGGACACAAGTAATCCACAGGCAACTATTGTCTGTCTGGGTTGATTACCATGGTCAAGTATGGCTGGAAAAGGGATGAGTTCATGAAGTCTACGTTCCTTTATGGAGCCCCTATTAAGTGTGACCTATAATTTTAGGCATGTGTACTTCTATTTTCTCATTTAATCATCCCAACCAAACTGGGCTGGCTATTTTTATCCACATTTAATGGCTGTCTACCCAAAGCCTCAAGTATGTTCCATCCATCCAGAGGCAGGAATCAGCCTATTTATTTGAAAGCCTCTCATGTGCAGATACTCCTAGATGCTGGGGAGTAAACACCGGCGGCCCCTGCCTTAAACGAACCTACGTTCCAGGGGCAGAGTCCATGACTGTTGGCCTGTCTGCTCTCAGATCCTTCCCTACCTTCCCTTGCTCTGTTGTGTGTCACAGAGGGGCTGCCCTGGAGAGGCAACTTTCCGTGCTTGTCCAATCCGAGTGACCCTCAGGCCTCTGGCAGTTGATCTCAGACTGTTCTCCCCTGAAACTGTGTGAGGGTGCACTTCACTGGAGAAAAAATGAGTCTCGATGACATCACTCACACCCTGAATCCAGCTGGGTCTGAAGCGAAGCCTCTTCCTGGCCTATCGGTCTCCTTTTGGCCACACAGTGGCCTGAAACAGGCCTTGCTGATGGCCCCTCTCCTGAGACTGCAGTGGGGATTAGTGAGAAATCCCATCTGGAGAAGAAAGCCCGATGATCACACCAAAGCACCCAACAGAAGCCAGCTCCGATGATTGGCTTAAGGGAAAGTACGCCCTACTGTTACTGCTGCCATTGCTGTTGTTGTCAGCTGTGCCTGGGTGCAGCCTGGCTTGCAGCTGTGGCCCAGGCAGCCTTCCAGCTGCAGGGATGGGGTAGACCACGGGCGGGGACTCCCCTAGGGCCATTTGTTTGGAAGCCGCCTCTCAGTGTGCGCTCTCCGTGGCTTCCCTGCGCGCGTGTAATACGGTAATTGCAGCCTTCCCAGCTGTCGGCCATGCAGACAGCCCAGAAAATGAGGTTGGCTCAGTAAATATTGAACCAAATTATGCAAATGAGCTCCACAAGAGACTCAGCTGCAGAGACAGGGTCTGATTGGTGAGCCCAGCTTGCAGGGGACCCCTCCTCTTCCTGGGACTGCTCTATCAGCCAAAACAGCCACCTGGGGCCCCGCCAGAGAGACTGGAGCTGGGATGGGGCCCAGGGTCACTCCTGCCTGTTCCTGAGGCCCATCTGGGATGAGGGTTGAACAGCTTTGCAGGTGAGGTTAATGGGGAGTGGTATAATGGCAGGGGGTGGGGCTGGCAATGATATTTAGTTCCCGCCACGCATTCACCTCTCCCCAAAAAAGGCTGCTTGGCGAATAAGTCTCTGAGGGCACATGGGGGTAAGATGCTGGGGTCTCAATGCTCTGTGTGCCCAGCTGCAGAGGGAGTGATGGGATCCGCCTTCTCCAGAGCAAAACATTTCAGTGGCTCTTCCCTACTGGCCAGCCAAGGTGCTCAAACCCCATGGTGGCTGAGGAAATGAAGATTCTAGAAACATGGCTTAGGGAGCGGGATGGGGCAAGTAAAACTCTAAAGCTCTTCTGTGGCCCTGGCAGGGCATCCCTGTGGCTTAGCAGGGATGAAAATGTATCTGGCATGTCTGGCGAGAGTGGATGTTGGGGAGAAGGGGGGTTCATGTACGTAAGGGCATCTGGCTGAGGGAGCCCGACAAGTCACAGCAAGAGTGTCGTCGGTGAGAGCGGGGATGGGATAGATCCCACTCTTTCCCCAGAGGAGATGGGATGCAGGCTGCCCATGTTGTACAGAGATACGAACAGCCGCCCCTTGAGACCAGATGCCCCAGCGAAGCATGAGGTGTGGGAAGCAATCTCTTTCCGGTTCCTTCAGGGACAATGGTGAAGTTTAAAGTGATGATGGCAGGGACGGTGCCACTTTGGAAACCCCAGCATGTGATGCTCCGTGTCGTATAAGATGATCCCCTGGGGGTGGGCCTGGGTGCTCCCAAGAGGTCCCTGCCTCAGTGACAAAACATGGTCAAAGGCAACGTGGGCATCACAGGTCACTGAAGGAGCTGGAGTGGAAGAATGTGGGGGAAGTGTTTGTGAGTTACATGAGTCAGCCCAGGATCGTGTGTCCAGAATAAGCACGAGACTCCCAGTGGGTGGAAAGGGCTCAGCTCCTGCATCAGCAAGTAAGGGCATTATATTAGCTTCCCATTTCTGCTGCGACAAATCACTGAAAAATCAGTGGCTTAAAATAACAAAGATTTATTGTCATACAGATCTGGAAGTCAGAGGGTCTCATGGGGCTAAAATCAAGGTGTCACAGAGCTGCGCTCCTTTCTGGAGAGTGCAAAGGAGAATCCTTTTTTCCTTGCTTTTTCCATCTTCTAGAAGCCACCCAAATGCCTTGGCTTGTGGCCACATTATTCAGGCCTCTGTTTCCATTTTCACAAATCCTTCAGCTCTGATACTCCTGTCTCCCTCTTATCAAGACCCTCATGATTACATTGGGCCTTCCTGGATTATCCCCTAATGTTCTGACCAGTGATTGGCCATCTTAATTCCATCCCCAACCTTAATTCCCATTTGCCGTGTAACCTAACATAGTCACAGGTTCTGCGGATTGGGAGGTGGACCTCTTTGGGGGGACCATTATTCTGTCTGCCATAGGCATAGACTAAAAACACTGTATTTTCAGGATAACCCCAAGACCACCTGCAGGTTGGCAAGGCCTGGGGATACTAGGTTATGCTTAGGAATATTTTTACCTGCATGAGAATAACCTAATGAACGTGGCAAAAACAAAGCAAGTGCTGTCGACATGGTCTATATGTAAAATTAGAAACCATGGTAGCGGCTGGGTGGCTGAGTCGGTTAAGTGTCCGACTTCAGTTCAGGTCATGATCTCACGGTTCTGTGCTGACAGCTCAGAGCCTGGAGCCTGCTTGGGATCCTGTGTCTCCCTCTCTCTCTCTCTCTGCCCTTCCCCTGTGCGTGCTCTCTCTGTCAAAAATAAACAATAAAAAAAAAAAAATCATAAGCACTTTGTTGTTATGTTCTAAATACCATCTCTTGTTCAATATAAACTTTAGAGAATTTCCCTCCTCTGGTTTTAGGAAGAAATTTACACATTTGTATTGCCGTGTTACACACAGACCAAGCAGAGGCAGTTTTTGGTTAGTTTCCTTGTTTTTGGTTGTTTTAGTGTGATCTTTCTCCTCAATAATCAAAACCTTTCTGATTTTACAGCTGAATGTTCCTAAGTATTCCTACTGCTAAATTCAGAAGAGATCATCTTTATCTGGAATTATCCTAGCAGTGGGAAGAGTAGACCGGAAAATCTAGGGAAATCAGAAAGATCCATAAGGAAACTTGCAATTGGGAAGAGAAACAGATGAGTTCTTCCAACAACAACAAAAATTCTGTTCTTGCCAATCAGTTGTGGGGTAGCTGGGGGCCCCCGGGAAGTTCTATTTCTTTTCCATCTTGCCTAAAATAAAATAGTCTTAGACGTAGAGGTCTGGTTTGATCCCCATCCTGGACCCAGTAGGCCACAAGCTAATTTTTTTCTCCTTTTTACCCCCCTGGTATGGGTCTGGTTCCTCTTTACTTCTCCAGGCTTATCTCTCTCCACACCCCCTCCAGCCACCTGTGAGGTCCAAGCACATGGGAAGAGCCATCATTCTGAGAAAATGCCAGCACCCTCACACCTACTGGCCTTGGCAGCCTCTCCCTTGTTTTTTTGACTCATCACCCTTTGAGTTCCAGCTCAAAATATCAGCCATTCTGTGCAAAACACTGCACCGTGCTCAAAGATTGGCGAGTAGGCCTCTGTCTGCCAAGCACAAGGAAGGAGAACTGGAGCTAATGAGTCAGTTTTTAAAATCCTCAGAGAAAGCCTTTACTGCTCACATCCCACCAAGGCCTGTGATGAGAGCGCTGTGTACATGGTCTCGTTTTCTCGCTGTGCCTCACATGGACCTTATGAGTCAAATCTTATCATCTCTGCTTTTTGGCTGGCCAACATTTAGAGAAATTGGGAACATGTCCTGAGCTATGGAGCTGGCAAGTGTCAAAGCCAGGCCCCGACCCCAGTCTGCTAATCCCCAAATCCATGACCTTAACCTCTATATAGTACTGCCTGTGCACCAGAGCCAGAAGCAAAGGGCATAGGCAGTCCATAGAGGTGGCCAGTACAGTAGATCGAGCAGGGAACTGGCCTGAGAAAACTTTGGTTTCAGTCCTAATGGGGCCACTTGCATGCTGTGGAGTCCTGAGGGGGTCCCTTGGCCTCTCTGAGCCTCAGTTTCCTCATGCCTGTCTCATAAGCTTGTTGTGAGGATCAGATGGAAGAAGCCCATGAAAGCCTAGGTGATCTTTCTCAACTGAGCATCAGGGGATTATCAAGGGGCATTGGGAAAGGCTTCTTGGCAGAGGTAGGCAAACAGATGCAGGAACAGACGGCCTCTATCCTGAGCCCTCAGGGCAAACACCAGGCAGATAGAAGACACAAGGGGCCCAGCTGCACAAGCACCGGCTTTCTCCAGAAGCTCCAGATGCTGCAAAACGTAGGTGGGACAGTCCTTGGCTTGGTCACATCCCACTGCTCAGGGAGTCAGCTCTGCTCTTGTGGTAGGAAAAAAAGAAAAACAAGAAGACTCGGAGGAGAAAAATCCAGGCCTGCTAAAGTGATGAATCAGTGGGAGAGATGAGCACTCACTCCAGACCCGGACTTATGATCGGCTACCTTTCATGGAGCCACACCGTGAGCTCATTCGATGAGAAAAAAACCCGGCCCAGTGGGCCTGGGGTCTGATAGACTGGGGGTCCCCATCCAGGTTGTGCTTAATGTCTGAAACTTGGAGTCTCAGCTTCCTCATTTGTAACATAGAATGATAACTGTTCTACTACCTACTTTACTCTGGGTGGATGAGTAAATGGAATAAAGAAAATTTAAATTCTTTTTTTTAACGTTTATTTATTTTGAGAGAGAGAGAGCGAGGGAGAGGCAGAGAGAGAGAGGGAGAGAGAATCCCAAGCAGGCTCCATGCAGCCAGCGCAGAGCCTGACGTGGGGCTCGAACTCACAAACCATGTGATGGTGACCTGAGCCCAAATCCAGAAGTGAACGCTTAACTGACTGAGCCACCCAGACACCCCAAGAAAATCAAAATTCTTAATAATGTAGAAAGTGCCCACTAATGGTACTTTTGTGGGGTGGGGAGCCACGCAGCTGGGAGACAGGAGTGTGAAGGGATCTTTTCACTGTGTACCCTTTGTACGTTTGGGGATTTTGAACCATGGGAAGGCGTTACTTATGGAAAAAGTAAACTTAGAAAAAAAAAAAACAAAGTCCGCAAGAAAGTCAAAACCAATAAATGCAACTATTAGTCACTGTCAGCAGCAGCATCCCCATCATTGTTATTTAAAAGGCTTTTCCCCGATAATCTTCCGAGTTTGTGCTTACCAGGTACTAAGGAGAGTAAGTCCTCAGTCTGGGCGATTCCTGGTCTCCCGCTGCACCACACGTGGGTTCAGATTTCTTCTGCATCTGCGGGGGTCAGACTCCTTGGGGAAAGTGGGTGGAGAAATGCCAACTTAACGTCACTTGCCACAGACCATGCAGGAGCCATCGAAGAGGAGCTGGAGCCCTTTCGGGTGACCTTGGAGGGATTTCCAGGAGTGCTGCTGACCGAGGAAAGCCAGATGCGAGGAAACCGGTGGCCTCATTTGACAAAACAAAGACCAATAGCAGATAGCTACAAACAGCAAAGCACAGGTTCGTACCAGACTGTGAACAAGGGCTGACTGCGGGGTGCGGATAGGGTCGGGGAATGAGAGCGGAAGGTTGGTGATTGATTAAAAAAGTGAATAATGCCCTCTCATTTATGAAATTTATACATTTATGAATTTGTGAAATGTATACGCATGTATGTATATAAATGCACAAGGAGGTGCAAGAGAAGGTGATAACCCACATTGATGGTGACTAGCTTAGGGTGGTGCCGTTTTAGGTGACTCTTTTTGTTCAGATATTTATATGAATACACTTGACCCTCGAACAACACAGGGGTTAAGGGGCACCAAGCCCTGCACAGTCAAAATCTACATCTCACTTTTGACTCCCCCAAAATGAACTACTAACAGCCTGCAGTTGACTGGAAGCCTTACCAGTAATATAAACAGTTGATTAACATGTATTTTGTATATTGTATGTATTATATACTGCCTTCATACAATGAAGAAGTGAGAGGGAAGAAAATCTTACTAACAAAATCACAAGGAGGGGCACCTGGGGGGCTCAAATGGTTGAGCGTCTCTTGATTTTCAGCTCAGGTCATGATCCTAGGGTTGTGGGATCAAGCGCCACCTAAGCGTGGAGACTGCTTAAGATTCTCTCTCTCTCTCTCTCTCTCTCTCTTCCCACCCCCACGTGTGCACTCTCTCTCTCTCTTAAAAAAAAAATCACAAGGAAGAGAGGAAGAGAAAACACATTTGCAGTACTGTACTGTATTTATCAAAAAAATCCACATATAAGTGTGCCCATGCAGTTCAAACCTGCATTGTTCAAGGGTGAACTGTAGTCCTCATTATCAAAAATCGTTATGTATTATTTATGCAATCAGAAAAAAAAATCGAATTTCAATGTGAAAGATAAGCAAAACAAACTAAGCACCTGCTGTGTACCACTGTAACAGCTGGCATTACAAATAAGGTCAGATTTCTTTTAAAATTCAAATGGGATGATTCTAAGACTGTTTACAAAGGAGTCCTTCCCCCGCCCCCCTCCTTCCCCTACCTACTCTGGTAAATCCCAAAAGCCCAGAAGGGTGGTGTTGACCCCCGGGCCCCACCTGTGCCTGCCTCTCTGGCCACAGGGAAGACTGGCTGCTGAAGGTGGCCACCATGCCACCGTGAGCACTGCCCCCTGCCATCGCCCTCCCCCTCTGGATCCCCGCAGCACCTCCAAGTTCTCAGTGTAGGTTGAGGCGCTGTGTCTTCTGATTGCCACCGCAGATGCTCACCCTCCTGTTCCTCACAATGGTGGGTGTTCTCCCTTTAATGTCACCCTCGGGGAGCCTGGACCCGCTGCAGAAATGAGTGCCAGGGGACAGTGCTTTAGTGCCAGCACTCTTCTAGTTCGCACGCACGTGCACACGCAGACATGCACACACACGGCTACTTCCTGCCGGCCACCCTGCAATGCCACGGCATCGGTGCTCCCAGGCCAGCCTGTCCTGCGTCCTAGGAGGAGTGCCCACCCTCCGTCCTCAGCGCCAGTCCTGTGGCTGTTGTGCTTGTTGCTTGGGGTTGAACCTGGAATCCACCTTGGGACCTGCGCCCCTAGGGGCTGGAGGCCCCACAGCTCTGGCGGAGCCACAGTGATGAGGGGACAGAAGGCTGGGAGTGCTGTCAGGGAGGATGCCACAGTCCCTCTCCAGACCAGGGGTCAGGGGGCTGCACCCTCCTCCTTCCAGCTTCCTCCCCACAGACGGCAGTCTCGTAGACAAGAATGAAGTCACCCTGCCCTCCTTGGCTCGCTGTCCCTCCAGACTGCACCGGGACACAGTGCTGTCCTCTCCCTCGTGGGCCCAGTAGCCAGGCCTGTCCTGGAGCCTGACAGTTGTCTCGGGCCGGGTGGGGAAAGGGTTATGATTAGAATTGTGGTTACAGTTGCAGTTAAGGTCATGGTTCAGGCTCACCTGGGTGGAAGGGGAGAAGGAGTGAGCAGATCCAAATTACAGCCTCCAGTCCAGCTTTACAGCAAAAAAAACTGGCATTTTGATCCTTTAGCTGACTCTTCTGAAGTGGCTTAGCTCTCATGGAACGGAGGCATGTGACTAGTTAGCCAGAACCCAATAAGGAACCACAACTTGACATGAGAACCCTCTTCGTGGTTGCTCCGTGTCTCACCGTCAGGTTCCCTAGAGAAAGTCCCTGCTTTGTCTGGTACCAAGGGCCACTTCATCATTTGCCCCAGGATAAATGGCAGCCGGGATACCTGCTGCTTTGTCACTTTGACCCCGCAAATAGGGAAATCAAGTAATGTGACGGTTGACATTTCCCAAGCTGTTTGTTGTGTAGTCATATTCCTGTAGATTGAACAACTAAATTGATCTTCAGTCAGCTGGTTGCCCTACCCTTTTAGGGAAGGGAGTGCTTTGCTTATGGTGCCTGATTTAGCCTTTCAGCAGCCCTACAGAGTCACCATCATTTCTCCATTACAAGTGACAGAATGGAGTCTGAGAGGTAACACACCTTTGGTTAGGGCAGAGTCTCAGCCCAAGTCTTTATGAGCCACCTCAGACGTAGGGGCACCAGCCCAGTCAAAAAAAGACTCAGAGATCTGAGTTTCAGCTCCATGGGGCCCCTCTTCTAAGTTTTAATAATTATACCATCTCCGTTTGGTTCCTTGTTTCCTCTAGAAATTGTAGCAGATCAAAACACAATGAGATACCACCTCACGCGTGGTGGAATGGCTGTCATCAAAAATGTGAGACATAACAAGTGTTGGTGAGGATGTGGAGGAAAGGGAAGGCTTGGGCACTGTGGGTGGGGAGGTGAAGTGGTGCAGCCACAGTGGAAAACAGTATGGAAGTTCCTCAAGAAATTAAAAACAGAACCACCATAGGATCCAGCAATTCCACTACTGGGTGTATATATTCAAAGGAAATGAAAACAAGATATCAAAAACTTATTTGAACTCTCACATTTATTGCAGCATTTTCATAGTAGCCAAGATATAGAAATAACCTAAATGTCTATTAATGGATGAATGGATAAATAAGATACACACACACACACACACACACACACACACACACACACAAACAGAATACTATTCGGCCATGAGAAAGAAGGATATTCTGCCATTTTGGACAGTATGAATGGATCTTGAGGACATTGTGTTAAGTCAGAAATAAGTCAGATGTAGAAAGACAAATACGATATGATATTACTTTTTCAAAGACAGGAAGAGTAACAGCATCTTTGTGTGCCAATGGGAATGACTATGTAGAGCAGAGGGGGGAAGCGTTGCTAGAATACTATTCCTATGGTGCATGAATGAGAGACTACACATCAGTCATTCTTCACCCTCAATCCTTGGTGTTGGATGGTTGGATTGTTTTCATTTATTCAGTGTTGTGGAGCCATGTGTCTCTTTTGTGGATATCTCCACCCTGATAGGAAGGATTCTGGGAACTGGGAAGACAGTTTGAAGAGATGAAAGACAATGCAAATTTCCTGTTGTACTTGCTTGAGCACCTGGACACACAATCTTCAGCTCCTTAGGCACCTCTGTCCTGGTTTGCCAAGTTCTTGGTTAACAATTGGTGAGATCCTCTGTAGCTCCCAGAAAGCGGCATCACTGGGGCCCCAAGTTTCACATCCTACTTCTAATTACTGGTGTTCTCTTTCTGCCACCATCAAGACTGAGGATGATATGACCAGGAAAAAGAGTGAGATGCCAAGAAGGTAGGAGGAAAACTTGAGAGGAAGGTGTGGAGACCCAGAGAAGTGAGCCTCGTGAAGAATGGGGTGATTAACATGAGACTCACAGAGAGGCCAAGGGAGATAAGCACTGGAACGCACCCACTGGGTTTGGCAAAAGGAGGCTATTGACCTTTGTCAGAGTGGTTTCAGTGGAGAGGTTGGGAGCAAACCAGATTGCTGTGGGTTGAGGATGTGTGGAGGCGAGGAAGTAGAGACCAAGTGTGAGGGATATTTGCTCAAGTTATTTGGCAGTGAAGCAAAGGCAAGAGATGTGATGATGACCCGAGGGCAAGTTGGGGTGAAGGGAAAGTTGTTTCAGGCTGGGAGATATTTGGTGGGTTAAGGTGCAGGAACGAGATACCCGGAAGAAGGATTGGAGATCAAAGACAGAAAGGGAGGGGAGTCTGTGGAACAGAGTTTTGAAGGAGATGGAAGGGATTCTGAGTACAACCCAAGGAGAAGAAGGAAAATAAGCAAAAATACAACGATGATTTGAGAAGAAGTTGGGTGTTCAGTTGGTGTACAAGTTTGTGTAGGAGACAAAATTCTGTAGGATGAGGGCCTCTGGGAAATGCGAAATGAGGCAAAATATTTTTGAAGGGCTAGATCAGCAAGCAGGCAAGAACTAAGTAGAGGATTTGGGAGCGACATCATGGGCCCACTTACTCCACCAGCATGAATTTAGAGAATTTAGAGTGATGTTCCCTGCTCCCCCAGATAGGAGGCAAGTAAATGTGACCAAAGGACAAGGGGCAGTAACATGACATCTCCAGATCAGGAATAATCGACACTATAAGTAAGGATTCTGTCAAGTATTACAGATGCATTCCTACCCACCCAGTGATAACATCTAAGAATCAGGCTTACCATCCTTGCTCTCTCTGGCCCATTGCAATGTGGTGGGATGACAGAAACTCAACTTCCTCTTTCTATCAAAGAAAAAAAAAAATGGAGAATCAGAGAGGAACTATTTAGAAAAGTTCCAGGGGTTCCTGGGTGGCTCAGTTGTTTGAGCCTCCAACTCTTGATCCCAGGGTTATGGGATCAGGTCATGATCCTAGGGTCATGGGATTGAGCCCTGCATCGGACTCCAGGCTGAGTGTGGAGCCTGCTTGGAATTTTCTGTCTCTATGTCTGTCTCTCTCTCTCTCTCTACCTCTGCCCCTGTCCCCCATTCGTACGCTCTCCCTCTCTCTCTCTCTCAAATGAAAAGGAAGCAAAGAAAAGAAAAGGAAAAGAAAAGAAAAGAAAAGAAAAGAAAAGAAAAGAAAAGAGAAAAGAAAAAGAAAACTTCCAGACAGCTCAGTCAGAAAGGAAATCAGCTAATGTGGGGCTCTCTGTAGTAAAAACAGGATAAAGAAGCTTCTTTGAGCATAATAATGCTAGGGCTGTGGTGTTATGAGGAAAAGGGTTGATATTTTTCTCCTAGAAGAAATATGTATTCATCCTATGAGAGGAGACTGTTCCCTTTGGAAGAAGGCTAATGGCTTCAGTGGTAAGGGCTGTTGCCCTCGGCTGGTTCAGAAGGAACGAGCTGCAGAGCTCAAACTGAAATTAGAGCACACCAAGCCTCCACACCCCCTCCTCATCCCAATCCATGGGAGTGATTGGAAAACAGGTAGGGCAGCATTTCCCATAACAACTAGTGAAACAGGGTTCCAGAGTTTGCGAGATGCAAAAACTGAGTCAGAGCTCGGAGGTGGGGACAGTGGGTTGAGGAAGTGGCTTAAGGAGAGTACGTGGGAGGAATAGGACAATGAGAGATGGGGGAGTCAGAGAAAGATGGGGGGTGAGTCTGTATTGATGTGGATGGCAGAGTGGCTTCCCAGGCTGAGAAGTCATGCGGAGACTCCTGCCTAGAGGTCCCCAGTGTGTGACTTACTCCTCTGATGTCACCTTCTTGAAATGCTTCATATTATTTTGAACAAGGGGTCTTACATTTTCATTTTGCACTGGGACCTGCAGGTGATACGGCTGACCTTGTGGGAAAGTTTTTAAGAACCTAAACACGGTGATTGAAGTCATTGCTATCACTTTGGGTTGATGTTTGATGTGTTAGTATTAAGGCCAGTTGTATACTGCCAGGCAGAAAACACCACAAATCAGCCAACATCTCCAAGACAAGAGCCCCTCAGCCTTCGTATTCCTCCTCACAATAATAGGGGATGACACTTTACCCACACCTGCTACCGCCATCATGACATAAAAAGGAATGGCTCAACTACACCCTGGCAGACAAGATAATGCCCTCATCCTTAATCCCCATGAGATGGCATTGTGTGGTTGCCATTACCAGAGATCTGTGTACCTCTTGGCTCCTTTGAAGTAAGCCAAGTACCTCTTGGCTCCTTCAGTTTCTCTTACTGCTCTCTGTCCTTCATTCAGCAACCATCTACTGGTAGTTATTAGATGACACATGGAGTGTTCCATCTCCAATCCACCCAACAAGACCTCAGCATGTCTTAGCTACCCTTCAAAATAAAGGATTTGAGCTCTGCGCTGACAGCATGGAGGCTGCTTGGGATTCTCTCTCTCTCCCTCTCTCTTGCCCCTCTCCTGCTCATGCTCTCTCTTTCTCTCTCAAAATAAATAAATAAACTTAAAAAAAAATAATAAAGGAGCCCAGTAGAGAAAGGCCTGGAATGAACAGGAAGGAAGGAGTGGCCACTTTCTCCACCCACTTTTCAAGTCAAATTCAAATTCAAAATCCTCTCTTCTCCTGTTGCAAGTTCACAATTTGAAAAGTAGCAATTTATCTTGCAGTATGAGGGGAGACTGGTTGGCTCAGTTGGTTAAGCATTTGGCTTAGGCCATGCTTAGGCCGACTTTGGCTCAGGCCATGATCTCATGGTTCATGAGTTTGAGCCCCGCAATCGGGCTCTGTGCTGACAGCTCGGAGCCTGGAGCCTGCTTCGGGTTCTGTGTCTCCCTCTCTCTCTCTGTCCCTTCCCCCCTGTGCTCTCTCTCTCTCAAAAGTAAATATGTAAACATTAAAAAAAAAGTCTATCTTGCAGTACGAATTTAAAACCTTATCATAAATTTCCAAGGGTGCCTGGTTGGCTCAGTTGGTGGTTCAGTCAGTTAAGTGTCAGACCCTTGATTTTGGCTCAAGTCACAATCTCAGGGTTTGTGAGTTCGAGCCCCATGTCAGGCTTTGTGTTGACAGTGTGGAGCCTGCTTGGGATTCTCTCTCTCCCTCTCTCTCTGCACTCCACCGCCCCCCCCTTCGCTCGTGCACTCTGTCTCTCTCTCAAAATAAACATTTTTTTTTGTTTGTTTTTGTTTTTGTTTTTTTTTTTCAATATATGAAATTTATTGTCAAATTGGTTTCCATACAACACCCAGTGCTCATCCCAAAAGGTGTCCTCCTCAATACCCATCACCCACCCCCCATCAACCCTCAGTTTGTTCTCAGTTTTTAACAGTCTCTTATGCTTTGGCTCTCTCCCACTCTAACCTCTTTCTTTTTTCCTTCCCCTCCCCCATGGGTTTCTGTTAAGTTTCTCAGGATCCACATAAGAGTGAAACCATATGGTATCTGTCTTTCTCTGTATGGCTTATTTCACTTAGCATCACACTCTCCAGTTCCATCCACATTGCTACAAAGGGCCATATTTCGTTCTTTCTCATTGCCCTCTGGTACTCCATTGTGTATATAAACCACAATTTCTTTATCCATTCATCAGTTGATGGACACTTAGGCTCTTTCCATACTTTGGCTATTGTTGAGAGTGTTGCTATAAACATTGGGGTACAAGTGCCCCTATGCATCAGTACTCCTGTATCCCTTGGGTAAATTCCTAGCAGTGCTATTGCTGGGTCATAGGGTAGGTCTATTTTTAATTTTCTGAGGAACCTCCACACTGTTTTCCAGAGTGGCTGTACCAATTTGCATTCCCACCAACAGTGCAAGAGGGTTCCCGTTTCTCCACATCCTCTCCAGCATCTATAGTCTCCTGATTTGCTCATTTTGGCCACTCTGACTGGCGTGAGATGATATCTGAGTGTGGTTTTGATTTGTATTTCCCTGATGAGGAGTGACGTTGAGCATCTTTTCATGTGCCTGTTGGCCATCCGGATGTCTTCTTTAGAGAAGTGTCTATTCATGTTTTCTGCCCATTTCTTCAGTGGGTTATTTGTTTTTTGGGTGTGGAGTTTGGTGAGCTCTTTATAGATTTTGGATACTAGCCCTTTGTCCGATATGTCATTTGCAAATATCTTTTCCCATTCCGTTGGTTGCCTTTTAGTTTTGTTGGTTGTTTCCTTTGCTGTGCAGAAGCTTTTTATCTTCATTAGGTCCCAGTAATTCATTTTTGCTTTTAATTCCCTTGCCTTTGGGGATGTGTCGAGTAAGAGATTGCTACGGCTGAGGTCAGAGAGGTCTTTTCCTGCTTTCTCCTCTAGGGTTTTGATGGTTTCCTGTCTCACATTCAGGTCCTTTAACCATTTTGAGTTTATTTTTGTGAATGGTGTGAGAAAGTGGTCTAGTTTCAACCTTCTGCATGTTGCTGTCCAGTTCTCCCAGCACCATTTGTTAAAGAGGCTGTCTTTTTTCCATTGGATATTCTTTCCTGCTTTGTCAAAGAGTAGTTGGCCATACGTTTGTGGATCTAGTTCTGGGGTTTCTATTCTATTCCATTGGTCTATGTGTCTGTTTTTGTGCCAATAAATAAACATTTTTAAAACAAATTTCCACACTGGAGTCTAGAGAGAAGTAGGCCTTCTAGGCACTGGTGCAGGAGGGAGGTACAAAAACAAGTGAGATAATCACTCAACATAGTTGAAGACAGAAGGAATCCTTGTCTGAACGTCCATTTCTAGCACGTTCTCCATGGGAACACGTGGAATGAAAATGACTTTCCCCCTTTACACTGCATTTCCACTTCTCTCCTCAACCACTGGCAACAGCTTTGTGTATATTCTCCTAGACACCCTCTCTTCACATGTCATATGTGTGTGCATATATCTTACACCTAATTTTTATACTGTATAATGTAAATTTTTCTCTCTCAACCATGTTTAAGTGTGCGGTTCTGTGGCATTAAGTACATTCCTATTGTTGTGCAACTATCATCACTGTCCATCTCCAGGACTCTTCCCATCCTGCAGATTGAAACCTTATATCCATTAAACAATAGCTCCCACTCCTCCCTCCCCCAGGCCCTGGTGAGCACAGCTCTACTTTCTGTCTTGATGATTTTGACCTTTCCAAGGACCTGCTATGTCTCAGTTCATTTGAGCTACTATAATGTGACACCATAGACTGGGGAGCTTATAAGCACTAGAAATTCATGTCTCATAGTTCTGGAAGTTGGCAGTCCAAGAGCAAGACGCCAGGAGACTAGGTACCTAGAGACGGCCTGCTTCCTGGCTTATGGACGGCTCTCTTCTCCCTGTGTCCTCACATGGTGGAAGGGGCAAGGGAACTCTCTGGGGTCTCTTTTATAAGGGCATTAATCCCTCATTCATGAGGACTCTACCCTTATGACCTAATCCAAAGGCCCCACCTCCAAACACCGTCACATTTGGGGGTTGAGTTTCAACATATGAATTTAGGAGAGACACAAACATCAGCCTATAGTATCATATAAATGGAATCCCATGGTATTTGTCTTTTTGTGACTGGTTTGTTTCACTTAGCATAATGTCTTGGAGGTTTTTTCTGTGTAGGACACGTCAGAATTCCTTTCCTTTGTAAGACTGCATAGTAGTCCATTGTATGTCTATACCACATTTTGCTTAACTATTCACATAGAACTTTTTTTTTTTTTTAACTTCACACACTTCATCCAAAAAACAACAACCTTACGAGGGAGGTACCATTATTGCCCCCATTTTACAGACAAATATCCAGAAATACAGATGAATATCCAATAACCAGAGAATGATGAAGTAACTTCCATAGTGAAGCATAATGGTAAGAGTTCCGTCTCTGGAAACAGAATGTCACTTCTTGGCTGTGTTACCTCGGGCAAATTACCTAGCCTCTCTGCTTTAGTCTCCTCTTCTCTTCTGCAGAATGCAAATACTAATAGTACCTATCTTATAAGATTATTGTGAGGATGAAACAAGACAAGCCATGATAATGTTTGAATAGCAGCTGGCACATCATGGACACTCAATATATGCCAACTATTATTAACATTATTTAAAAAAACATGCCGATCTGGAGTGGCTTGGAAAATGTTTATGACACAATAGCCAAAGCAAAAAAAAGAAAAAGAAAAAATCCACTAAATACTGTATCTCCTATGATTGCAATTCTGTGAAAACTCTGTTCATTTATGGAAAAAGGACTTGAGGGAAATACACATATGTGAAAAGAATTTCTCTGTTAGGGTTAGAGATTATGTATAGCTCTTAAAAAATTAATTCTTGGGGTGCGTGGGTGGCTCAGTCGGTTAAGCGTCCTACTCTGGATCTTGGCTCAGGTCATGATCTATGATTCGTGAGCTCAAGCCCCATGTCAGGTTTCATGCTTCAGGTTTTGTCTCTCACTCTCTCTGCCCCTTCCCCGCCTGCACTGTCTCTCTCTCAAAATAGATAAATAAACTTATAAATAAATAAAATTCATTCTCTGAAATCTTGTAATTTGCAACAACGTGGATGGAACTAGAGTGTATTATGCTAAGCGAAATTAGAGAAAGACAAATATCTTTTGACTTCACTCATATGTGGAATTTAAGATACAAAACAGATGAACATAGGGAAGGGAAGCAAAAATAATATAAAAACAGGGAGGGGGACAAAACATAAGAGACCCTTAAATATAGAGAACAAACAGAGTTGCTGGAGGGGTTAGAGGTGGGGGGATGGGCTAAATGGGCAAGGGGCATTAAGGAAGACACTTGCTGGGATGAGCACTGGGTGTTATATGTAGGGGATGAATCACTGGATTCTACTCCTGAAATCATTATTGCACTAAATGCTAACTAACTTGGATATAAATGAAAAAAAATAACATAAAATAAACAAATAAATAGAAGAGAAAAAATAAAATTCATTCTCTAAGGGGCGCCTGGGTGGCTCAATCGGTTAAGCTTCCGACTATTGATTTCGGCTCAGGTCATGATCTCATGGTTGGTGAGATGGAGCCCCGCTGAGAGCACGGAGCCTGCTTGGGATTCTCTCTCTCCCTCTCTCTCTGCCCCCCCCCAATAAATAAATAAACATTAAAAAAATAAAAATAGGGGCGCCTGGGTGGCGCAGTCGGTTAAGCGTCCGACTTCAGCCAGGTCACCATCTCGCGGTTCGTGAGTTCGAACCCCGCGTCAGGCTCTGGGCGGATGGCTCGGAGCCTGGAGCCTGTTTCCAATTCTGTGTCTCCCTCTCTCTCTGCCCCTCCCCCGTTCATGCTCTGTCTCTCTCTGTCCCAAAAATAAATAAAAAATGTTGAAAAAAAATTAAAAAAAATTAAAAAATAAAAATAAAAATAAATAAAACTCATTCTCTAATAAGAAAGGGAGAGAAGAAAGGAAGTAAATTCCAACTATGGACTTTGTCCTTGAAGATGCAAAGGAGGTTCTCAAGCACCCCCCCCCGCCCCCCCCCCCCCAAACATATGCCTGAGCCATGCTGGGCTAGCCCACCATGCTCTCTTCTCTCCAAAAGCTGCCTTGTGGCTTTGTCCTTCCGAATTACAAACATCAGTGATTTGTCTCCATGGTCATTCATTTACCTATTCATTTAATAGATATTTACAGAGAGCCTCCTGTGTGCTAGACACCATTGTGGGCACTATATATTTGATGGTGAACAAGACAGGGAAGGCCTTGGAGGCTGACTTATAATGAGGAACTTAAGACAGTAAGGCAACAAATTCATGAATAAAAAAGATCAGATAGTGCTATGCAGAGAACTAAAATACGGGATTGTGACAGTGGCTGATGGTGTGGCTACTTTTGATGGGTGGTCAAGGAAGGCTTCTCTGAGGAGGTGGCATTTCAGCTGATGGCCAGAAGGTACCAACCTGGGAATACCAGGAGAAGAATATTCTGGAGAGTGGACAGCATATTCAAAGGCCCTCGGACAGAAACCTGCTGGTGAGTGTGGGGGAGGAAGAAAAGCTAGTGTGATGGGTGAGGGTAAAGGCAGGGTGAGATGAGGCCAGATTGGGTCAGGCTTTGTGAGGGAGGGCAAGGATTTTGAATATTATTCAAAGCAAGATGGCAAGCCATTGAAAGGGTTTTATTTTTTAATTCTTTAAGTTTATTTATTAATTTTGAGAAAGAGCGAGCAGCAGAGGGGCAGAAAGAGAGGGAGAGAGAGAGAGAATCCGAAGCAGTGCCCCACTGTCAGCGTGGAACCTGATGTGGGGCTCGAGCCCACAAACCGTGACATCATGACATGAGCTGAAACCAAGAGTAGGACGTTTAACTGACTGGGCCATCCAGGTGCCCCAAAAGGTTTTTAAAAAAAATTTTTTTTCAACGTTTATTTATTTTTGGGACAGAGAGAGACAGAGCATGAACGGGGGAGGGGCAGAGAGAGAGGGAGACACAGAATCGGAAACAGGCTCCAGGCTCTGAGCCATCAGCCCAGAGCCCGAAGCGGGGCTTGAACTCACAGACCGCGAGATCGTGACCTGGCTGAAGTCGGACGCTTAACCAACTGCACCACCCAGGCGCCCCCAAAAGGTTTTTAAATAAGGAAGTCACTTGATCTCATTTATGTTTTTAGAAAGATCCTTTGGCTGCCATGTGGCAAACGGATTGCAGGGAGGGCACTGCAGTGACCCAGTCGAGGGCTGCTCACGGATTAAGGTGTTGGCATTGGAGGAGAGAAATGGATGTTGTGATATCTTTTGGAGGCAGAGGTTCTAGGACTTGCTGAAGGCCAGGGAAACAGAGGAATTAGAGAAAATTCCTAGGTTTTTGGCTTGGGTAATTGGATGCTAATAACTTTTATGGGGAAAATTGAAGAAGCAAATATTTCAGGGGGAAAAAAATCAATAATCCCATTAATGATCTTAGTAGAAATATCAAACAGAAAGTTCATTATGCGAGTCTGGGTTTCCAGAGAAATATCAGAGCAAGAATCACAGGTTTGGAAACCTCCATATGTGGATGGTATTTAAACCAGGAGATTGGCAGGATCACCCAGGCAGAGTGTAGATGGAGAAGAAAAAAAGCCGAGGACTGAGTCCTGAGTTTTTTGAAGCTGAGAAATTAAACAGAAAATGGAGAATCTGAAAAGGAGACTGAGGAGGACCAGCCAGTGAGGTAGGAGGAATATCAGCAAGTAAGATTGCCTAAAGCCAAGAGAAGAAAGTGTTTCAAGAAGGAGGGCACCAGTCAGCTGTGTCGAATGTTGCTAAAACATTAAGTAAGATGAGGAGTAAACACAAGGTACTGGCAGCAAGGAGGTCACTGAATTTCATTGCAGGCATAATGAACATTGGAAGCCATACCAGTTCGTGAGCCCGGTAGGAAAGGGTTTGAATTTTAGTTCCACCACCTACCAGCTGTGTGACTGGACATGTTATTTAATTTGCCTATAAATTTGGATGATGACAATTACCTGATGGGATTGTGTGAAGTGTAAATGAGGTAAAATACACAAAATTGCATAGCACTTAGTACATATTGGTTCCCATTTGGGGAGCAGCTGTGGAAAGGCGGGAAACTTAGGACAGCCCCAGGGCAGAGGTCTTGGTGTCCTCAGGTTCTGTTTTTGAAACGTTAGAAGTGCTTGTTTTCAAGTAAAAGAAAAGGGTTATTGACCAAGAAGCAGAAAGTTTGGGTGGCTGACTTTGTCAAAGAGGGAGATGAGGGCAGGTTTCTACCATTGCATCCCAGGCTGAGCTCTTAGCTTCTTGGCGTGGCCTCAGGCGTCTTCTCTAATGAAATTTGAGGTCATATGTTTTCATACCAGTTGGGGACCATCCTCACTCCTATTATGTTCTGGACTGAGCAGAATGGATTGAGGCTAAAGGTGACTGACTTGGTGTCTAAAACCTTGAATGGTATGTTCTGAGCAAAAGTGGTATTAGGGGTAATGCTCCTGTTACTTGGGCAAGTTTCCAGGACTTACAAAAAATTCCAAGGGGTGCCTGGATGGCTCAATCAATTAAGCATCCAACTTCAGCTCAGGTCATGATCTCACAGTTCAGGAGTTCAAGCCCCGCATCAGGCTTTATACCTGCATACCAGCATGGAACCCGTTTTGGATCCTCTGTCTCCCTCTCTCTCTGCTCCTCCCCTGCTCGCTCTCTCTCTCTCTCTCTCTCTCTCTCTCTCTCTCAAAAAGAAAGAAAAGAAAAAAGAAGTTCTAGACCCTGCAGTAAGAAGACCATGGTTCCCCTAGCCCTTGCATGGAGAGAAGTGGATCAGACATAGAAGCAGATCCCATTTCAGGGTATATTTGTGCTTTCTTCATGTAGAGAGGTAGCTGTGACTATGGAGTAGAAAATGTCCAGAACGAGTGGTCACTGAACAGCAGTGAGCAGGTGTTGGAGTTAGTGCTTATCCCAAATGGTCAGGTCTGGAGTCATCCAGTTCTTAGTCCCAGGAGTTACTGGGAAATGTCAGGGGCTGAGTAGCGAAACTGCCAAGAGATGTAAATGAGAATGAGTGCCAGGAAAGCAGGTAGTGCCTAGGATAGGGAAGGCATCCATTCTACACCCCCTTGGTCCATGACAGACACCACTAATCCATCCCAACTCATTCCCACTAAACCTGAATTCAGCCTCTAATCTAACCCAAACCTAAACACATTCTCAACATAGAGTTCTATGCCACCACTACCAGTACTTTGACCTTTGCCTACAAGACAGACCTAGTAAATATTCTCGAATTAGGACAAGTTTACTAATCTAACTGGCGCTCAAATAACTTTGTACAGCCTAAGTAGAGGAGTGAGTCTGGAGTGTAATAGTATCTTGTAGCACCTGACCATCATCTTCAATCCTTCATTATATGAGACTGATTTCAGGAGATGATGGAATTTTGGAATTGAACTTTCCTGGGCATCTAAGAGCAGTTCTTTTCAAATGTTATGATCTTGGTAAATGCAGACTCTGACTCAGTAAGTCTAGAGTGGGAGGTGAGATTGTGCATGGCTAACAAGCTCCCAGGTGGTGCCGATGCAATTGAATGAACTACGGTCTACACTTTGAGTAACAAGGGAATTGACCATGTTAAGCAATGACTCACCAGAGAGGAGAGGAAAATTTCAGACAAACAGGAACCTAATAGGGCTCACAGTGTTCTAGAGAAAACTTGGCAAGATCCTGCAGCCACCTGGACAAGCAATCCAGGATGAGGTAACTCTACCATGTAGACTCATGTTATGAAATATATGAGTAGCTTGAAGAGAATACATGCTCCAAACTTCCATTGCCTTGTGTGCAAGTTGCCACGCATGAGCGGAGAAAGGTGATGGCCACTGGGCACCTCACCTTGTCACTTGGGAAGAGAGGCAGTGAGCAGGCTTCCAGGAGATTCCTTGGACTTAGCTGGGATCAGGACAGGATAGGGGGAAACTGCAGTGTCCCAGGAGTAGAGAAAGTGGCCAGGGGCTATGCCCTTTACAATAGTAGATCCAGCTTTTTCAGGACCAGAGATAGTCCTGGAGCATAAGCAACTAACCTGAGATAACCTCTCTAACTCACTTCTTTACCTTCTCCCTCAGTTTCTACAGAGAATACTTGTTCAAGCAGCCTTCCTGTCAGAGGAGAGCTGAGTTAAAGATGGTTTGCTTATGGGATCTTTAAATGCATGTATTTCGTATTGAGTACAACCCTGGCTAGTCTCAAAGCATATTCAGATAGGTGACTGAAGGCTAAAGTAATTGGTTATGAAAGAGGGCACAGAAGAATATTGGGGAATGGCTACCACCACCAGACATAGGTCTTCTTGAGGGCCTCCATGCTAAATGTACCAGTGTGCCACACCAGGCAGCATAGTGTGATGGAAAAGGTACTGGTTTGAATTCGAATCTTAACTCCTCACTTAATACCTCTGGATGTTGGATAAGTTACTTCGTTTCTCTGAACCTTGTTTTCCTCATTGGCAAAATATTATCTCCTTGCAGGGCTAATGTCAGATAAATGAGGCAATGAATGGATACATGCTGAAGGCAAGACTTGCCTCATCCTAAGCACTCATGCATGGGAGTTCCCTTCCCAGCTCCACTTCTAAGAACACAGCCCCTGCTGCCCATGAGGAGCTTTGGCAAGGTTGTTGATTACCCCACCTTGTCTCTGCTGGACTGTCTTCCTCTTCCGTCCAACATGCCACTGGGAAACACATGCTTCTCTTCAATCATAAAATGAAAATGTGAGTGATTAATGAACCACTGTATTTGGACATATCTAGAATGACCATACATCACAGCACATCCAGAACAAGGATCCAGCTTATACCTGATGTCCTGTCCTGTTCAGCAATATAATACTCTCAAGGGTCCTGGTTTGGGTGATAAAGTATAAACTCTAAGGGGCTGTGCAAATACTAGGCAGTGTACATTGTATTTTTGGTTGGAAGTTACTGCTGCTAAGCCTACATTAAGGCTGGAAACACAAGAGTTGAAATGGTTCTTTTTACCTTCCTTATTTGACCTTATTTGACCCCCTTATTCCTACCTTTTCCCTTGGTCTGAGGGGAGGGACAAGAGGAAACCTGAGGAGTTTTGATGACTGGAGAGAGCCTCAGGAGCAGGAAAATCTCCCTGGCCAGGAGAGTACCCTCCCAGCTCCCCCTCCACCCATGCCCACCATCAGCCACCAGGCTCCCTTCCAGCCCCACCCAAGACCAGTGACTCACCCCCATCCAGGCCTAGACCTGTCTTCAAACAGTGCATGAAGCGTCTCTGCTCTCTCTCTGCCAGTGAGGGTGGCAGATATTGTCCTGAGAATGTTAAACCCACATGCACTCTGGGAAGCCAGATCCTGGCTGGGCCACCTGGATGGATTGTTCCAACATCTCTCTTCAATCCTCCTCCTCTCCTCCCCCTCCCCTTACTCCTCCTCTGCCTCCTCCTTCTCCTCCTCCTCCTCTTCCTCCTCCTTTTTTCTCTTTCTCTTTCTCTCTCTCTCTCTCTCTCTCTCTCTCTCTCTCTCTCGCCTCTTAAGGGAGCTAAAATGAAATTGAGCAATACTCTGGAATAACTGGGTCAAGTCAGCCATGTGTGGGGAGGAAGAGACAATTGACTGTGTAGGTGACTTCGGATCAGGCAGACGCACCATCAGCCAAACAGGAAAATCTGGAAAGTCTATGCACTGACTATCCAAGGACCCCTCACTTACTGGGTCAAGGCCAGCTCCGCTCAGAAAGCTAGAGAGCTTTTACCACCAAGCCCCTAACCATCAGCTTCATCTCCCTCCATGTTCAAAACATACCTTAGTCTTGAGCCACACTGGACTTTGCTGTATCTCCTGAGTATGTCAACTATTCATGCCTCTGTGCCTTTACCCATGCTGTTCCTTTTCCTTATGGTGCTCTCTCCCTTCTTTATAGCTCTGAAAACTCCTACTCCAGCATCTGTTTCTCTGAGATTTCCCCAGGCAGAGCTAGTTTCCTTCTCCTCCCTCCTCCCAAAGCACAGCACCTGTATTTCCATCAATGCTGTAGAGATCTGCCTCCCAGCTCATTAGATTGTTAGTTCCTCAAGAGAGGGAACTTGTCTTACTCATCTTTGTATTTCCAGAGCCCGTCACCATTTTTGGCTCATGTGAGGTACTTACTAAGTGTATGTCAAATTGGTGAATGAATGAATGAATGAATGAGTGAGTAATGGTAAGAGGGTTGGCTACGGGGTCAGGATTGGTGTCCCAGCTCTGCCAGCGGCCACTGTGTGATCTTGGCCAACTCACTTAACCTCTCCTAACCTCAGATGCCTCACCAATAAGATGGCAATAATAACACCCACACTACCTACCTCATAGGTCAGCAGTGAGGGCCCAGTGACATAAAGTATGGGAAAGCACCTTGTAAGCCAGAAAGGGAGATGAAGGCACTCCAACCCCATGAAGTCTGCTACATTAATTGGGCTTCAAAGCCCTCACTCCTGGGTGAGGTGTGCACTGGGAACAGAGGCCTCTAGTCTCTGAACTCTCCAAGAAACTGTCAACAGAAGTATCTTTCAGTGCAAGCACAGAGACAGATGGATGTGCTTATATGGAAATGTGTTTTTAACAAATATAACATGAGAATGGAATTCTTTTTTCCCCACATCAAGCCTTGATAGCTAATTAATTCCACCTGGAGGAGAGAGCCAGGGTTTGGGCAAGGAAGAGTCCTTATTCCTTGTTTGGGAAAGAAGTTACGGTAGCTATCTCATGAGGATCTGGGGAAAGGCAACGGATAAACCAAGTCATTTCATTTGAAGGATCTCAAAGATTATTTAGTCTGACCTCATCGTTTTACAGGCAACCCAGAGAGGGGACATGATTAGCGTAAGACACTGGGAATTGTCAAAACTGGGCATGACCTCCACTGCTTTTTCTCCGACATAGCCAATTCTGCTGACCCCAGACTGGGATGACATTTCTTAGCCAGAGTCTGTTGATGGTTGTTAGACCAGCCTGTAGACAATGTTAATGATCCAAGGAAATACTCTTCATAGCAGACTTCATTTTTTTCATGGCAAATATTGTGCCCAAAAGAATGCTTTCAAATTGATGACCCTTGTTACCCTCTTGCCTTCTCTCTAATAATCTCCGTTTTGTCAGGTCTCACATAGTTTTGAAATATTTATCCCTTTAATATGCCTTTGATGTGTGGAGTGCCTGACTAGATGCCAATGGCTGTGCTTTGGGACAGTGACACAGGGTCCAACAGGGGGTGCTGTGGATTGGTCCCCAGGTGACCTGGATTTCCACTCCCTGACCCTGACACTGTGGCACCTTAACAAGACATTTCCATCCTTTGAACCTTTGTTTTCAAATCCATGAAATAAGGCTGAATTCCTTCCTGATTTCAGATCTATGAGATGAACATGGATTCTTGATGCTCACCTGATAAGAACAGGATGTTGCATTCAGATTTATTTTCTTAACTCAGGTGTCATCCCTAGTCAGGCTAGGAGCACATGGTAGGGTGGGGTCCAAAATGGTGTTCCTCAAAATATTTGAGCAGGATGTTAGGTAAAATTTCAGCTGCGGCTGGTAGTTGAGTCTGGGTAGCAATTATCTCTTCTCTGTCTTGCTCTCTAGGACACTGAGGGATAAGAACTCTTGGCCTTAGCCACAGTCACAAATTTTTTGTTTGTTTACCATTACTAAATTATTAATTATTTGAGCTAATGTTCTTGACTTTGTTCCTACCTTCTCTCCTGGCCATCTCTTCAACCCCTATAGCTTCGACTACCACCTAGATGCTGAGGATTTCTCAAACTATTCTCTTGATCCAGGGCAGAACCATATACTCTTTCCTTTGGGCATCATCCCTAAGCTTTAGACTATACATTGAATATCTCCTCCTGAGTGTCCTGCAGTCCCACCACATTCAGCATCTCCTCCATTCCCTTGTTGCTGCTCTCTGCCTTCCCCATCTTAGTAACGATGCCATATTCAACCAGCTGGCCAAGAAGAGCCCTGTAAATCATTTTGATGCCTCCCTTGTCTTGCCTATCCCAGGTAACTCCTTCCCTAACCCAGCTCACATTCTTCTTTTCCTATTTCCACCACACTTGCCCTGGTTCCTGCCTTATCATCTGTCACCTGGACCACTGTATCAATCTCTTAATCTACCTTCCTGCTTCTTCCTTAGAACCTTGTCTTCCAAACTATCCTTCACACTGCAGCTGTGAGTGCTTTTTATCCCTGATATAATTTGAATCACCCAGGATGCTTCAACACACTGATCCTTGGTTCCACCCCCAGAAACTCTAATGTCATTGGTGTGGGCTGTGACCCAGTATGAAGAGTCTTAAATATTCCTCAGCTGATTTTAAAATAAAGTGAAGGTTGAGGGCTACTGTGCTAAAATAATTTTCTTAAACAACTTACAGGGTGAAGTATGAATCCTATAACTGGCATTACTTAACCATTCCCAACCAGCCTTCCTCATCTATTGCCTTATCTGCCCAGGTGATTCCAGGATGTGGGCAAGGATTCCAGGATATTAGCTACAGCATGGAGGGATCCAGGTAAGGGATGATAAGCAAAAATTGAGAGCAGGATGAAAATGATGAATTCTACTAACCCTTTTGTCCTTTCTCAAACCCAGATGCATAATTAGTAAAAATGTTCTTGGATACAAAATCTAATCCATCTTCCTCCAGTTCCTTTTCATTGTACGTCCTTCCAGCATGAGAGTGAATTTGGCTAAGCAAGCAAAGGAACCTAACTGTTCTCCTAGTGAACAGGAGGGTGGGAAGGGACAGACTAATACCAGAGAGGCCTCTAGCAAACTATTGTACATATCTGCTAAGTCCCAAAGATGATATAAAACAGTTCTTTGCTTTCCCTTGGAGTAGCCCCTGCCCTTCTTAACCCACCTAAGCTAGACATCGAGCTTGTCTCTCTGTTTGCCTATCTGTTCTTTACATCAAACAGTCCTCTTGGTTTTTTGTCTGTTTGTTAATGTCTTTCCCCCCCCCCCCCCCCCCACCCCTAGGGTTCTGCGTCTCCTTTTCTTGGCTCTAACTCATGCTCAGCCAATTGGGTACATCTGGTTTCCCCTTGACTGAGCTGGTAGAAGTGAGGTTTAGGGACCCTTGGAATCCAATTCTGTAGGACTACACTGTCCATGTCCTTTCCACTGTACCAAGCATCTTTTAGTAACTTTTGTTTTCTGATAAATCCAGACTCTTCTGAGAGCAATCTAATCTAAACAGTATGAGGTCAGAAAGCAGATGTGACCTCAAGAATGAGCATTTCCAAAGGCTTGTGTTTTCCAGATTAACGTTTTGCAATGAGGGGTCACAGTTCTCATGGGATTTCTTAGAGGAGCACTCTGGAGTTGGCATTGGGGGAGGGGGGTAGAAAGTTCAGGGTTAGGAATCAGTAAAACTTCAAGAGTCCTGAATAACAGGTCAGGTTGGACTGAAAAAGTCATTTTTCTTGTCAATAACTGAGAACAATATATTTGCTTTTGTTTGGTTTACTGTGAAGATCCTATGAAAGAATGTCTGAGGAAGTGCTTTCATGGATGGCTGAGCAGAACTCCGACTGAATAAAGTATTGTTATTCTGCATGCAAATGCAAACAATTGATGCCTGGAAGTGAATCATGGAATAGAGGCATTAAATTGAAATGGCAAAACCAACCAGGTGTTGGATTCGTCAAGTGGTTCATATGGTTTTCTAACAAGGGATCATAATTTGTCTTGGGACATTCAAAAACTCCAATGAAACAACACTATGCAGGATGTAACATATTGAAGATTAAGACGTATGGGCATGATACCCAGATTTACAATACACTGGCTGTTTTGCAATTGAAAATCAAAAACCAGATTTGGGGAAGAAATGTTTCTCTAACATCTAAGAAGCACACCAAGGCCAGAATCCAAGGAAGAAGGTCCACTGGGGGCTTCTAGAGTGTAATCCAGGTTAGCAAAGCTACATGTCCACAGGGTAAGACAATAATGAAGGGTGAGTGGACTGAGCTTCTGAAGGGCCATTACAGGGAGCAATAGCTACTCCACGTCTGCCCATGGTGGCCTTGTAGGAATCAGACTGAGTGCACCAGATTTTCTGATTTTTCAGGAAAAGCTGGAAATGTAGGCTTCTGTTTGTGCATGTACATGAAATTTCCATTTTTAAGTGCTGTCGGTGGAACAAGTTTAAAATACTGGGTGGGCCAAACCAAACAGATGAGCTGATTGGACTTGGCCACAAGGCCACCCACCTATAACTTCTGCTCTGGGCCAGCTGGCCACCAGTTAGAACTACCTTGCAGAGGCTTTAGAAATCTCACTGCTTGGGCCTTACCCTGAACCAATTAAATCAGAATTTCTGAGAGTGAGACTTAAGTATGTATGTAAGTTAAAGCTAGCCAAGTGATTCCAGTTTTCAGCCAAGTTTGAGAACCAGTGCTTCAGAGCCTTGATACTCAAAATCTAGTCCTCATCCTGAAAACTGTGACACTGAAGAAAGTATTGAAGAAGACACAAATACATGGAAAGATACTTCATGTTCATGGGTCAGAATAATTAATGTTATTAAAATATCCACACTACCCAAATCTATAGAGTCAATGCAATTCCAATAAAAAATCTAATGACACTTTGCACAGAAATAGAACAAACAATCCTAAAATTTGTATGGAGCCACAAAAGACCCTGAATAGCAAAGCCATCTTGAGAAAGAAGAACAAAGTGGAGGTATCACACTTTCTATTTCCAGACTATACTACAAAGCTACTGTCATCAAAATACTATGGTACTAGGGCCCTTGGGTGGCTCTGAGGTGCCTGGGTGGCTCAGCTGGTTGAACATCTGACTTTGGCTTGGGTCATGATCTCAGGGTTTGTGAATCTGAGCCCCACGTCAGGCTGTCTGCTGTTAGCACAGAGCCTGCTTTGGATCCTCTGCCCTCCTCTCTCTCTCTCTCTGCCCCTCCCCTGCTTGCTCTTCCTCTCTCCCCCTCAAAAAAAATAAAAATTTTAAATAAAAATAATAAATAAGTATAGTACTGGCATAAAAATAGACACATAGACCAAGGGAACTGAATCAAGAGCCCAGAAAAATCCCCACACATATACAGTCAACGAACATTCAACAAGGGGGCCAAGAATACTCAATGGGGGAAAGGACAGTCTCTTTAGTAAATAATATTTAGAAAACTAGATATCCACGTGCAAAAGAATGAAACTGGACCTCCATCTTACACCATTTACAAAAATTAACTTGAGATGGGTTAAAGACTTGCGACCTGAGACTATGAAACTCCTAGAAGAAAACATACAACACAAAGTTCCTTGACATGGGTCTTGGCAATGATTGTCTGGATATGACAACAAAAGCAGAAGCAACAAAAATATACAAGTGGGACTACATCAAACTAAAAAACTTCTACCAAAAAAAAAAAAATTTCAACAAAATGAAGAAGTAACCAATGGAATGGAAGAACATATTTGCAAATTATGTATCTAGTAAGGGGTTAATATCCAAAATATATAAAGAACTTACAAATGCAACAGCAAAATGAAACCACAAAAACAAACATAATCTGATCAAAATGGGCAAAGGACCTGAATAGACATTTTTCTAAAAATACATACAAATGACCAACATGTACATGAAAAGATGCTCAACATCATGAATCATAAGGGAAATGCAAATAAAAACCAAAATGAGCTTTCACCTTACGCCTGTTAGAATGGCTAGCATCAGAAAGACAAGAAATAAAAAATGCTGGCGAGGATATGGGGCAAGGGAACCCTCGTGCTCTGTTGGTGGGAATAAATTGGTGTAAATTGGAAAACAGTGTGGAGATTCCTCAAAAAATTAAGAATATAGCTACTGTGTGATCCAACAATCGCACTTCTGGGGATGTATCTGAAAGAAAGAAAATCAGGATCTCAAAGAGAAATCTGCAACCCCATGTTCATGGCAGCATTTACCATAGCCAAGACGTGGAAACAACCTAAGTGTTTGTCAATGGATGAATTGATAAGTATGCGCGCACACACACACACACACACACACACAGAAGAATATTATTCAGCCATAAAAAGAAAGAAAATACTACCATTTGCAACATGGATGAACCTTGAGGCATTATGCTAAGTGAAATAAGTCAGAGAAAGACAAATGTATTATCTCATTTATATATGGAATAAGAAAAAAAGTAACTATGTGAGGTACTAGGTATGTTAACTAACCTTATTGTGGTAATCATTTCACAATATATATGTATATCAAATCATCACATCAAGTTTCAAAAATTAGCTAGACTAAACTAAATCTTGGGGTGCACATGTGAGGGGTAACACTATTAAAAAATACATGTCTTCCACTGGGAGGCTACTCCTATTGACTGACTCTACCCACCTGCACCTTCTGGTAACGTTTTTTGCCACCTGGAAGGCTCTTCCTTTGCACTAACTTGTGACGTATTTGTTTGCCTCCAGTAGGTTGCATAATCCTGTGGCAGCCATGGATTCTCCAAAAGGGTTTGAATCTCACAAGAAGGCAAGGGTGAAAGGGATCCTTGTAAGTGCTGGATTTCTTGAGATTCAAATGCCACTCTGAACCCCACTTCTTGACTTCTCCCTGCAGAGCAAATGGGGCCCTAACTCCTGAGCTAAGCATTCAAGGCCTTGGCAATCTAATGTCATCTTGCTTTGCAAAATTCAGCTCCTGTTACTCCCCATCACATTATGACTTGACTTCAAGGTTGTAAGTTCAAGCCCCACCTTGGGTACAGAGATCACTTAAACATAAAATCTTTAAAACTTATGATAAAATAATATTTGCATTCCTCTAAAGCATATAACACAGACCCCTGAACATAACAGGCATTCACTAAAAAAAAAAAAATTGTGGAAAAAAAAAGAGAGACTTCAAAAATTTTATGGCACCTTAAAAAAAATTTTTTTTAATGTTTATTTATTTGTGTGAGAGAGAGAGAAAGATGGTGAGGAAGGGAGAGAGAAACAGGGAGACACAGAATCTGAAGCAGGCTCCAGGCTCTGAGCTGTCAACACAGAGCCCGATGCGGGGCTCGAACTCACAAACCGTGAGATCATGACCTGAGCTGAAGTCAGATACTTAACCAACTGAGCCACCCAGGAGACCCCAAAAATTTTTTGGCACTTTTAAACCCATCTTTGTTCTAGAGCAGACACGGCCAAACATCACTAGTCTTGCTTCCTTAGCTAGTCAATTAGAAGTGGTTGCTTGAAGTGCTGTGTGGAGATAAAGCCACATCTGGCCTTGGGGGAAAAGAGTACATGATTGATTAGTAATGTCTGTCATGAGTGAAGGATTGGCAATGGCAACAAGCACAAAGTGGATTTGACATTCCTGTTCTAGGTGCCTGGCTGAACAGATTATGATTCCTTTGGAATATATGCACAAAGCAAAGTAGAATTTCAGGATCAGCAAAGATAGACATTCCACCCCCTCCTCCCCCAAGGAAAATGTAGCTTCTTTGTTGCTCTATGAATCCTTTGTAAGGTTCACACTCCTAATTGGTAATGGAACAATTTACATTGTAGCCCCAGCTTATAAACTCAGTTCTGCCCATCAGATTTTATCTAATCTATTTGTATCAGTATGAATTCAGCTGTAGAAGGAAATACCCTCACTATTTCAAGTAAAAAGCAATATGATACAGAGAATTCAGTGCTGTAAAAAGAATTGACAGGGTTGAAGGGCAAACTCTGGGCTGAGTCTCGGGAAATGGAACAGCACCACAGAACAGAACTGGGCTTCCAGTAGAGATGCTATTTCTCCCACAACCAGGAAGGGTGGTAATGTTCATCCATCTTATTTTTTATTTAAGCTTTATTTATTTTTGAGAGAGAGAGCGCAAGAACGTGAGAGGGACCCCAAAAAAAGGGGGACAGAGGATCCGAAGTGGGTTCCGTGCTGACAGCAGAGAGCTGGATGCAGGGCTGTAACTCATGAGCCATGAGATCAGGACCTGAGCTGAAGTCGGACACTCAACCGACTGAGCCACCCAGGCGCCCCTTCATTCATTCGTCTTCAAGAACATCATCTCAACCACTGTTCATGGCGCCAGGTAAGCTCACTCTTTGCATGTTCTCTCTCCCCAGATTGCTTCCCTGCTCCTCCCATCAGAGTCTGTGCCCTAGAGGGCCTTATTCTCATCCTTTCCCAGCCACGGGGCAGCAGGGGAGCGGGAGGGTCAGGGCCCGCAGAAAGGAGAGGATATTGCTTGCCTGTCTGGCTTCCGTCCCCATTGTCCTGACCCAGGTGGTGATGCTGCAGGGCTCCCTTGTGGCCGGGTGCTATCAGGGCGAGGGGTGGAGCGAGCCCTTGGCCTTCATCTCCTTTCACTCATTATCAGAGGACTTTGCTGATGAAATGGCCTTGGCATAGGTGGTGAGTGTGGTTTTCTTAACCAGCGCTCAGTGTCAGAAGACTCAGATGTGTCAGGACATGGCCACAGAAGCAGCTGCATCTGTCTTCGACACCACCCAGTTTCCAGCCTGCCCCCTTCCCCGCGTGTGTTCCATCGTCCGGCATTGCAGTGACTCCCGACACGTCACGTATGCAGACTCCAGCCAGTGAGTGGGTTCCGCCTTCACCCGCCAGGACTTGAGTAGCACGAGAGGTGGGCATCCACCCCAAGCCCACCTCACCAGCACAGGGGCCTCGGAAACCTCCAGAGGAAGCACGGGAGCCCATCCTTTTGCACAAGCACATTCCCAAACTTCCGGGGTTAGGAGCCCAGCCTCCCCTGGGAGAAAGGAGACAGGAAGACGTAGATACCGAGAAGCTTTCGTCACTACAGAGTCCGCATTTCTCCTTTAAAACGGAAAGAAAATGTGAATATCAGCGGGTGCTAAGACCACAAAAAGAAACACCAGATACTGCGTGCCTCCCATAGTCTTAACAAACACCGCTGATAACCTTGTCAGAAGGATGAAGCTTGATCCCGCGTCTGGACCCAGCTGCAAATTTCCAGGAACTACAAATAAAGAAGTACAACAAGAATGTGCAATCAGCACAACTGACCGTGGAAACTCTGTAGGTCAAAAAGGCTGGTTCATCCACTCATGGGTTGCAATGAAATAAAGGAGCTGGAGGAGAAACCTATAGATTAGAACATACTGAAAAGACTCAATGAAGGTTTAAAGTGAGCTAGATTAAACTCAATCTTGAATCGCACCTGTGGATGGTAACACTAAAAAACAAAAACAAAAACAAATACCAACACCAAATACCTGGGAGTGGTATGAAAGCATGAAATTTTTTACGGGGGTCTGTAGGGAGTGTTGCAACAAAGTTCTTTCCTTGACCCAGGCCGGGTTCATCTTATTATAATTCATTAGACCATAATTTGGTTTGTGTGGCTTCCTGTCTTTGTGGGTTTTGTTACAATAAAAATATTTTTGAAAAATAAAAAATTAGAAAGCAGATAGGGAACTTGTTTCAGAGGGGGGGGGGGCCCTGCAGGTGGCAGAACACTGCACCAGAGTGAGTCATGGGTTGAATACTGTCCCCCGCTGTCTCTGAAAAACCCCTGCAGCCGCTCGTGCCTGCGTTCCTCACCTCTGTAATAATGCACCAACATGGCTAACCCCACCATCCTTTATGTTCTGTGGATTCTGTGTCAGGTTGAACCCTTCGACTGCTTCAGGTTTCAAGCTGACAAGACCCTGGACGATTGCTAAAGTTCAAAACACATTTTGTAAACAAATATGTTATGATCTGGTAAAAGAACACGTTTAATATGGCAGACACTGCCAGGAGCCTACCCCACGTCCATCTGGTCTCCTCGTCTTCTTACTAACAGACCCCTAACTATGAGGGGTAGGAATGTGCCAGCTAAAACAAACTCTATTTCCCATGTTTTCTTGTAGGAGAGATGGCCCATGAGGCCAGTAGGTAGGGCTTCCAGAGAACTGTTTGTTTTCCTGATAAAAAAAACTGGCTCAACCAGCTTATGATTTTTACCTTTTATCCTTCCTCCACATTTCCCCTGAAACAGGACAAAGGTCTAGATGAGCCTGTGAAAGAGGGCTGTGTGCTAAGTATGGCCGAGCAGGATGATGGAAAAGTCTGAGTTCCTGGGGCCCCACTACTCGCTGCTCATCCCTGGCTGCTATGCTTCTAGACTTCCTGGTATGTTAAAAAATGAAACCTCTTGGTTGGTAAACCTCTGTGATTGATTTCTGTTACCTGCAGCCAATAGCCTGCTATAGAACTGAGTGCTTCTATCTGCCACAGTAGGGATTTCTCTGAAAACTAAAACTGACATTGCAATTGTCACCTCTCTACCGTTAGGGCATCTGAGAGCCAGTTTTGAGATGATCTTTGCTCTGGCTCAGAAGTAGAATGGCACCGGTGTAGGTAAGTAGGTCTCCCTTGGTTTTGGGGACTGATGGTAAGGAGCAAATGTTTCAGAAAAACAGAGATGCAGGCAGGAGATTCTGAGGCTTTCAACGGAGTTCATTAAGAACATGCTGAAGTGAATGCAGAAGAGCTTTGTAGGTGGCAGAGCACTGTGCACCTGGATGGGCTGGTTACCATGATCTTCAACTCTTTCTTACATGGTACAAATAGAGACCTCACAGATGTAAAGAACCACAATGGGAAGAATACTAAATTGTGTTTTATTTATTTTTATTTTTTAAAGTTTATTTATTTATTTTGAGAGAGTGTGTGTGTAAGCAGGAGAGGGGCAGAAAGAGAGGGAGAGAGAGAGAACCCCAAGAAGTCTCCCCACTGTCAGTGTAGAGCCCGATGTGGGGCTTGAACCCACGAATTGTGAGATCATGACCTGAGCCGAAACCAAGAGTCAGACGCACAACTGACTGAGTCACTCGGGGGCCCCGGAAGAGCACTAAATTTTAAACGAGGACGAGTAGTCAAGGCCTGGCCCTACCACCTACTGGCCGCATGACCTTGGACAGGTCATTCAGCTTCTATGTCTCAGTTTATTCATTAGCAAAATGAAGAGGTTAATGCCTGCCTCGCGGGACCATTGGGAGGCCTGGATCGATGACATCCGTGAAGCTGCTACCACAGCATGTATTGCACTTAGTAGGTGCTCCACAAACGTAGGCCTTGCTCTTTTCTCACACGCAATACTGTCTCATTAAGTAACAGTTCAAATTATATCTAAATTGTCATCCCAAGACTGAACAGAACTTTAACTGTCCTCTGGTCCAGCTGCCATCTAAGGCCAAAATCTCGGCTGCGATATCCCCTTCGGATGGAGAGCCAGCCTCTCTTTGCACACTCTTTGGAGTAGGGAGCTTCCTCCCAGGAACCAGACAGTAGCCTTTTCTGAGCTGGTTGAGCGCTGTTCCCTGAATTCTGAGCTATTTACAGTCTCTCCTCCCTGGCCTGGCTTCCTGGATGTCAGTCACTCTGACAAACTTAGTACTTTTTCCCTTGCACCAGGCGATCCATCCCCACTGGTCAAAACTGGGTCCCGAGTAGCCACTCCCCATGGCGCCCACTCCCTAGAGGTCAGACGCTGGCAACCAGCCCACAGACCGCTGACTCTGGTCTGCATGTATGGAAGTTTTTTTGACCTCAAAATGTTGTGTTGTTGGTTTTTTTTAATACATGGAATTAGTGACAACATTTAAAAATCAGAAGGTTTTTTCACATTTTAAAAGTTTATTATTTTGAGAGAGAGAGAGAGAGAGAGAGGGAGTGAGCACAAGCAGGGATGGGCAGAGAGGGAGAGGGACACAGAATCTGAAGCAGGCTCCAGGCTCCAAGCTGTCAGCACAGAGCCTGACGTGGCATTTGAATCCACGAATCGTGAGATCATGACCTGAGCGAAAGTCAGACACTTAACCAGCTGAGCCATCGAGGCGCCCCAGAAGGTCTCACATTTTAAAAACCCAGGCTCTTACAGAAAATCTGTCAATAGCAAGTCTTCATTCCCATATGCCAAGAGTTGGCTGGAGCTGAGTAGAAGCTACGTCAGACGTGGGGGGTATCGTGGTCTGCTGTTCTCCGTGTTCCTCACTTCTCTGACACTCATCTGGCTTGCCTCATTTATATTTAATCCCTGGTCTCTCTGGGCCTTCGGGCTTGCCTCCTGTGCTCCATTCAGTGGGGCCTTTCTTGGATGTAAACAGTTCATTTTCAGCCAGGACCAAGGTAAAACACACTCCCAGTAGGCAACTTGACTTTCTTCATCATGTTTGAGTGCCACTTTTGAACGTTTATCCTAAAGAAGCACTTTCACGTGTGTCCTAGGGAGCATGATTAAATATTTCATTTCTTATACTAATGAATAGCTGAATGAAATAAATGCCATGTCATAGAGTACTAGCAGTGATAAAATCAATAACAGTCATAAGATAGCACTAGATGTTCAGACTTTTAGAAATCTCGAATAGATGTTAAGTGGAAAGAGTAAGTTGCAAGATAATATAAAAATATGATGCAATTTATGTTTACAGTACAAATAACATATTTACAAATAGATATATGTCTGTAAACAGATAGGAAAGACTCACGAAGGCAATGCATCAAACTTATCACAGTCATTACTGCTGAAATAAGACTGGCTTTGAGAACAATAGTCTAAGAAGACATTGGCTTTATTAGTATTGTTTTATTTTTTATTCTTTAAAAACATTTTAATGTTTATTTAATTTTTTGAGAGAGAGAGACAGAGCACAAGTAGGGGAGGGGCAGAGAGAGAGGGAGACACAGAATCGGAAGCAGGCTCCAGGCTCCGAGCTGTCAGCACAGAGCCCGATGCGGGGCTCAAACTCATGAACCGTGAGATCATGACCTGAGCCAAAGTCGGATGCTCAACTAACTGAGCTACCCAGGTGGCCCTAATTTTTTTTTTTCAAGTAAGAGTGTACTTATGTATAGTTTGGGCTCTTAAAATCAAATTAAAAGTACAGTCCCTGCTCTGTGCAGAAGCATGTTCCTAAGATCAAGACTGAATGTGGAGCAATCAATCACCCTGAATCACATACTGCTTGCAAGCTCAGTTAGTATGCCATGGGCTTCTAAGGATTCCATACCTATGGGTTTTTGTGGTAGAGTTCCAATTTTAAACGTGCTGTCTTCCTATAAATACACTCATTCTTGCCAGTCTTAGTCTTCTGATTTTAGGTTTGGAAAACACAGTCACTGTATGCCTCATACAAATTGCTGTTTCGAAGCAACTACATATCGAGGATACATCCAATTTACCAAAACTATACCCTGGGAGCCTCCAGGTCCCCCAACAGGGCTCTGTAATGTATTACTTCTGACCAGCATAAATTCTTGTGGGCTCAGAGCAGGAGGGAAATTCATCCAAGGGTTCCATCTCAGCTCCAAAGGGGGTAATGGCAGCCCAGATGAAAATAGCTCTCAGGGCATTGCTCTGCAGGCTGTGCCGCCTGCCGGCCTTCCCATTTCTTCGGAGGCTGAGCTCTGAACCTCTGGCCGCTGCCAGCGCCTCCACCTCTAGACAGATGGCCTGGCTCCGAGTGGGGCAGGCCCAGGATGGTGCTGGCTGGGGCATTTCCACATCCGGCAGGAGCCTCTGATCCAAGCCGTCCAAGGCAAGACCGAGGCTTGGTCTCTGAGGTTAATTGGCAGAAGACAGAAGTGATGCTCGTAAACTTGCAGACTCTCTGGGCCAGGGGTGACCTGCTATCTCAAGGATGGCCTGGGTCCCTGGCAGGCTGGGACAAGCCCAGTGGAGAAGTGGCTCAGTCAAAGCAGAAGGATCGGATTTTGATCGAGTCAAGAGGGGCGATATAAACACAAATCAAAAGCACAAGGAAATATGACTTCACACCCATTAGGATGGCTATTATAAACAACAACAAACAAACCAAACTAAACCAGAAAATAACAAGTGTTGACGAGAGTGTGGAGAAATTGGATGCCTCGTGCACTGCCGGTGGAAATATAAAATGGTACAGCCTCTGTGGAAAACAGTATGGTGGGTCCTCAAAAAATTACACGCAGAGTTACCATATGACCCAGAAATTCCGCCTCTGGCCATATTTCCAAATGAATTGAAAGCAGAGAATCAAACAGGCATTTACATACCAGCGTTTTGCATACCATGTCCATAGCAAGAGCCAAAAGGTAGAAGCAACGTATCTGTCCATCGAGAGATAATAGATCAACAAAATGTGGTCTCTACATGCGGTGGAATATTATATAGCCTTAAAAAAAGAAACGAAATTTGGAACCTGCCACAACCTGGATGACCCTTGAAGCCATAATGCTGAGTGAAACAAACCAGACACAGAAGGATAGATAACGTTTGGGGTCCCTTAAATAGTTACATTCAGAAAGACAGAAAGTATGGCTGGTAATGGGTACTAAGTTTCAGTTTGGGAAAATGCAAAAGTTCTGGAGATGAATATTGTGATGGTTACACAACCGTATGAATGCACTTAATGCCACTATACACTTAAAAATGGTTACATGGTAAAATTTACGTCA
Organism: Herpailurus yagouaroundi; assembly: GCF_014898765.1. Lineage (NCBI taxonomy): Eukaryota > Metazoa > Chordata > Mammalia > Carnivora > Felidae > Herpailurus > Herpailurus yagouaroundi. Next base: position 32,033,246 of record NW_024412401.1, read on the forward strand.
TACATTTTACTGTAACTTGTTTGAAAAGAAAAAAGGGAGTGAGGTGTTACTCAGGGCAGAGACGGCCACTGTGGTGGCCTAGTGATGTGGCGGAGGGAACCAGAATCACCCAAAAGACCCTGGGCTTTCATCTGGTGCTGTCCTAGCTTCAGCCACGTTTTAATGGACAGGCTTGTGTGAACAAAGTTTTACAGCAGGCATTAAAGCTGGTTCTGTGCCACTCTGGCTCAAACGTCATCATAAATCCAGAGGGGATCAAAGTTAATGATACCTTTAGTTGGGCTGAGTGCAGTTCTTTGTTCTTGCTCTAGTGGCTGGAATTCGCGTTCAACTTGACAGGTGGATGCTGTGCTCATTTCCCCTTAGAAGGTCCTGCTTTTCTCTTGTGCTTTTCCCCCAATTCTTAGGGGACAACCACATGTTAAATCCACGTGCCCATGTTAATGCAGAGGTGGAATTGCATACGGCTGGCAGGCCTGCTGTGGGGGCATGGGGGAGGCTGGCTGGGTGGCAGGGACATGAGAGCCAAGGCCCTTGGGGGGTTTGAAGGAAGGAGTGTGACGGTAGAGGCCTGTCGTGTGGCTCTGTGAGAGGGGCATGTGGGTTGAGACCGCTGTGTGGCTCAGAAGAGTGGGGTGTGAGGGCCAAAGTGGTGGGGAGGGGGAGTGATGTGTGTTTATGAGGGCTCTCACCCAGAAACTCCCACACCAACTCTGGGAGATAGGCATGATGATCGGCCATCCCCATAAGTCAGATACGAAAGTCAGTTTGGGGCGCCTGGGAGGCTCCGTCCGTTAAGCGTCCAACACTTGTTTTTGGCTCAGGGTCACGATCTCATGGTTTTGTGAGTTCGAGCCCTGCGCCAGTCTCTGCACTGGCAGCACAGAGCCTGCTTGGCATTCTCTCTCTCTGCCCCTCCCCTACTCGTGCTGTCTCTGTCTCTTTCAAAATAAATAAATACACTTAAAACAAAACAAAGTCAGCTTAGAGAGAGGAAGGAATTCATCTAAATTGCTGCAATGAGTTAGTGGTGAACCTGGGATCAGAACCATGTTTCCTTGGCTCAGGTTCAAGGTAGTAAGTACCTGTTCTTAAGTATATAAAAATTGAGGGTCCCAAGCAGCTTATCGATCCTCACTGACACGTTACATTGTAAATTTGCAAGTATAGGAATTCTGACCACAGCCAGAGTTATCCTTGACAGGAACAGTGTGGCTAGAATTCTAAGACCTGCCCATGATCTCCTCCCTCTGGAGTTCTACCCTGCAGAACCCCCACTTCTTGAGTACGGTAGGACCTGTGACTGGCTGCCAGCCAAGAGAATATGGTAAAGGTGATAGGCTAGCCCTCCTTCATCACTTTGTATTGTGTGCCAAAGGGGACAGGAGCCTGCAGATATAATTAAGGTCCCTAGTAAGTTGACTCTGAGTTAATCAAAAAGGATCATTTCCTAGTTGGGCTTGGCCTCATCAGATAAGCCCTTGAAAAGGGGCCCAGATCTTCCCTGACGTCAGAGACTCCAACCACCTTTATTATGATCCCACTGACAGGAAATGCCCTGCGTAGGTAAACTCATAGAGGCAGAAAATAGATGAGTGGTTGTCAGAGACTGAAGAAAAGGGATGGGGGAGTGACTACAAATTAGTGCAGGGTTTCTTTTAGGGCTGACGAAAATATTCTGGAAGTAGATAGTGGTGAGAGTTGCATAACTCTGAATGTGTTAAAAACCACTGAACTGGATACTTTAAAGAGGTAACTTTGATAATATATGAATTAATCTCATTAAAAAAAATAAAATCTAAAAATATATTTTAAAAAATCAATACAGAGGATTTACAATATAGTAGCTATATAAACATTGCCTGATGCCAAGCTAGTGATCTCTTCGATGTCATTTCCTGTCTTTTAACAGTTTTTAAAAGATTTCCTGTGGCTTCAGGCTGCCTTTCCAATTAAATTGGTTAATTTCATAAAAGGTAACAACATATGGAATACAATTAAAAAATTTTTTAACGTTTATTTATTATTGAGAGACAGAGAGACATAGAGCGTGAGCAGGGGAGGGGTAGAGATAAGGGGAGACACAGAATCTGAAGTAGGTTCCAGGCTCTGAGCTGTCAGCACAGAGCCCGACATGGGGCTCGAACCCACAAACTGTGAGATCATGACCTGAGCTGAAGTCATCACCTAACCAACTGAGCCACCCAGGCGCCCCTGGAATACAATTTTTTAAGTACAAAAAAGTCGGTAATGAAAGATGATGTACCTTTCACCTCTGCATAGTACCTACACTAGTCTCCTTTCTGTATCCTTTTCCTCTTGCTTTAAAACATTTTTTTAATCTTGGGGCACCTGCGTGGCTCAGTCGGTTAAGCGTTTGACTTCTGCTCTGGTAATGATCTTGCAGTTTGTGGGTTCAAGCCCCGCATCAGGCTCTGTGCTGACAGCTCAGAGCCTGGAGCCTGCTTCGGATCCTGTGTCTCCCCCTCTCTCCCTGCCCTCCCCCTACTCACGCTCTGTCTCTCTCAGTGTCTCAAAAATAAGTAAAAATGTTTTAAAAAATTAAAAAAAAATTTAATCTTGAGGATAATCTTATATCAGCACATTTAACCCCCTCCTTTGTTTTTGAACAGCTGCATTTTATTCCAGTGTACAAATGCCCATACTCTTATTTAGCAAGTTCTCTCTGTGGAGATTTGTTGTCTCCAGGCTTTTACTGTTATAACCTATGTTGTAATGAATACTTATGTACATAATTGTTTCATACATGTTTGAGTGTATCTATGGGGTAAATTCCTACAAGTGGAGTTTTTAGGTTAAAAGGCTATGCATTTTTAATTTTGATAGATGTTGTCAAAGAAAGCCTCTATGGAGTTTGGGGCAATTTACACTCCCTACAACAATGCAAAAGAGTGCCTCTTGCCCCATAGCTTTGCCAACAGGGGTATGATCAAATGCTTTAGTTCTCATGAATCTCACTGTGTCTTATAATTCTTTTCTTTTCTTTCTTTTTTTTTTTTTAAAGTAGGTTTTATGCCCAGCACAGAGCCCAACACGGGGCTTGAACTCATGACCCTGAGATCAAGACCTGAGCTGAGATCAAGAGTTAGACGCTAAACTGAACCACACAGGCACCTCACCTTGTAGTTTTAATTAGCATTTCTTATGGGTAAGGGTGAGCATCTTTTCATAAACTTCTAAGCACATGTTCCTTTTCTGTGGATTGTCTATCCAAGTCCATTGTCTATCCAAGTTTTTTGCCTACTTTTCTATTGAATTGTTGATCTTATTCCTTATTACATTTAAAAAACTTTTACATTATATATATATATATATATTTCTAAAATGAGCCATTTATGGATTTATGTGTTAAAATAATTTTTCCGATGTACAACTTGGGTTCTAATTTTGTTATGATAACCTTTGCCATGGAGGGGAAAAATTAGTTTTCATGGAATTGGATCTATCAAACCTCCTTTAAAAAAAAATGATATTTTGATTTTGTGAGCCTGTACCTTCCTAACTCTGAGATTTATAAAAAATGTTATCAGGGCACCTGGGTGGCTCAGCTGGTTAAGCGTCCAACTTTGGCTTAGGTCATGATCTTGTATTCACAAGTTCAAGCCCTGCATCCGGCTCTGTGCTGACAGCTCAGGGCCTGGAGCCTGCTTTGGATTCTGTGTCTTCCTCTTTCTCTGCCCCTCCCCCACTCATACTCTGTCTCTCTCTCTCTCTCAAAGATAAACACAAACATTAAAAAATTTTGTGGGGGGTGGCACCTGGGTGGCTCAGTTGCTTGAGCATCTGACTTCAGCTCAGGTCATGATCTCACAGTTTGTGGGTTCAAGCCTCAAGTCAGGCTTTGTGCTGACAGCTCAGAGCCTGCAGCCTGCTTCAGATTCTGTGTCTCCCTCTCTCTCTGCCCCTCCCCTGCTCACGCTCTGTCTCTTTGTCTCTCAAAATGAATAAACGTTAAAAAAATTTTTTTAACAATTTTTTAAATGTTATCTTGGGGTGTCTGAGTGGCTCAGTCAGTTAAGTGTCTGATTTCAGCTCAGGTCATGATCTCACAGTTCATGGCTTCGAGCCCCACATTGGGCTCTGCACTGACAGTGTGGAGTCTGCTTGGGATTCTCTCTCTTCCTCTCTCTCTCTCTCTATGCCCATGTCTGGCTCTCTCTCTCTCTCTCTCAAAATAAATAAATAAGCTTTAAAAAAAAAGAAAAAGAAAAAGAAAAAAAATCTTATTTCATAGTTTATTCTAGAACATTTGTGGGTTTTTTTCCTAGCTTTTAAGCTTATTATTTTTTATACGTTTCACAAGACATATAACATCAAGTTTGTCCAACCTCTGTATGTACTCATGTGTTCCTTCAGGTGTTTCCAGAAACCTCTCTTTTGGGATTTTCCATTCTGCACCAATCTGGTCTTACCTCTTCAAACCCATCATTATCTGGGACTTCTTCCTCTGCTTCCCCAGGTTGACTGTTCTGTTCATGGATTCCCATGTCTTTTTTTGTTTCTCCTCCGTTTTGCTATTCCATTTCCTTTTTGTCCCCTCACCGTGCTTGTAGAATGTGGACACTTCCGAGTTTTGTGAATTGGGGCAGGTTATCTGAACTCCTCGACCCTCAGCTTTCTCATCTGTGAGGAAAACACCTTCCCCACAAGATGAATTGAGATGACGGAACGGAGAGTGCTTTGGACTGTGGCCGGCATGTTGCAGCAGATCCAGAGTGGTGGCCTGTCCAGCGACAGACACGCTGCTCAAGCACATGCTCTCCTTTCTGCCCACCCCCCTCCAGGTCCCCCCTTCCTCAGGCTGTGACTCTTCCCATCTCTCACTCTCCAAGAAGGATTATCTAGTCACTCACACCAAAACATTCAAGGTGTCTCCAGGAATCAGAACAGTTCCTGAAGTTAAAAAAATATATATTTCTTGTGGAAAATCTCAAAAATACACAAAACCAGAAAGAATGGTATAATAAACCTTCACCGACCCAGCTATAGCATGTATCACTTCAGGGACAAATTTATTTCATCTCTGCCTCCACTCATTCCCTATGCACGGCTCCCCATACCTACAGGATCATTTCGAACAAAATCTCAAATCATTTCACTGATAACTATTTCAGTAGATATCTCCAAAAGATAAGAATAAACACACACACACACACACACACACACACACTGAAAGAGCAGACTAGTGACTATGTCCCCGACATGGCCGCAGAAAGAAGTTCCTGCTCAAAACTCAGAACACGCCTCCTCCCCTTGAGTAACTTATGTTTTCTAAGAAAGCAGGCTACCGATTGATGCCTTCTTCCGAAGTCTGAGGTGGGAGGAAGGGGAGTGTGAGAGGCGTGGAAAGTGTGAGTAGAAGAGGGAGGGCTTCTCTCAGGTAGGGGCCAGAGGCAGGAGCCCTCAACCCTGTCCAGGCTTAGAATGACCTGGGAGCATTTTACCCCTCCCCAAACCAATTAATCAGAGTCTCTGGGGATGGTGTTTGGTGCTAGGTATTTATATAGCACAGCAAGGCTGACAGCCAATGGTTAATAGGTGACCAGTGAGAAACGTTCTGTATACACTGAGGCCAAACATGTTAGAGACCCTCAGACCCAGTGGTTCTTAAACTTCAGGTGCATCAGAATCTCCTGGAAGACTTGTTCAAACACAGATTCCTGAGCCCCACCCCCAGAGTTTCTGATTCAGTGGGTCTGTAACCACCAGACCCAACATTTGCATTTTTAACAAGATCCAGGTGATGCTGATAATTGCTGATCTGGGACCACACCTTGGCAGCCATTGTTCTATCCTTCCCCAGCCAATCAGCTGAGGCCACGACCCTTCCCCAGCCAATCGGCTAAGGCCATGATCCCTATAAAACCTTTGTGCTTTTGAAACCCACTCTCTCTCTCTCCGGTATCTCACTGCTGCGTCGGTGCAGGTAGGGGATTGAGCTCGAGCTAGCTCGAGTAAAGACTCTTTGCTTTTGCATCGGACTCGGCTCCCTGGTGGTCTTTGGGGATCACGAATTCTGGGCATAACAACACAATACCATAATCACACCTAAAAATTAAAAATAATTTTATTATTTTTTATTGATAGTGTGCACCTTTTCCTGTTTGTATCATTATCATTTTAAATGGTTGGTTTATTCCAATCAGGATGCAAACAAAATCCACACATAGCAGTTAGTTGCTATGCCTTTTCCAGTCTAAAATTTCCTTCTGCATCTTTTGCTTCCTCTTGCAATTTGTTTGTTGTTTTTCCCTTGCAAGTATTGTCCTATTATCTAGAGTCAGCCACATTCTGGAGATTGTTGATTGCAACCCCAAGATGTCACTAAACTCAGAGGCTGGTTCCTTGTTGCCTTTGGTCCAGCATGGACATCCAGTGCTCAGGCAGGAGGGGCCAATCGGCTCAAGGAAATGGGCAATGCTGTTGTCTTTTCTGCCCCTCTTTGCATCAGCGCCCTGACCAGGTTTGCCACCAAAGTGGGCTGGCCATCCTCGGCACATGGGACTCCAGAGAGCAGAGTGACCAGTGAGTAGGCACAGTGTGGGGAAGAAGGTTTTAAATCAAGTTGAGGAAAGGGCACCTGGGCCGCTCAGTCAGTTAAGCGTCCAACTTTGGCTCAGGTCATGATCTTGAGGTATGAGAGTTTGAGCCCCGAGTTGGGCTCTCCACTCTCAGCACAGAGCCTGCTTTGGACCCTCTGTCTCCCTCTCTCTCTGCCCCACCACAGCTCCCATGCTCATGAGCTGCCTCTCTTTCTCTAAAAATAAATAAACATTTAAAAAAGAAAGAAAAGTGTAAGTCAACTTGAGGAAAAGTTTCTTATAGCTTCCACTCAGCAATGAAATTTGAACAAGCACAGTAATAAAAATCCATGTGTCAGATGACTTTACAATTTACATATGTTGTGTTATTCAACCCATGTGATGCTACAGTCTAGGTATTATGAAACCCTTTTATAAAGGAAAAACCAAGCTTAGAGAAGGAAAGCAGCATGGTCAGTATCACAGACTGAGTGGTGGAGCCAGAAGTTTCCTGCCCTCTGAAGACACCCGGCCGAGCCTAAACTGTCGATTGGCAGAGGTGTCCACAAGAGGAAATGCAGACGCCAGATTGTGGAACTCCCTTCCTACATCACTCTGATGCTAGACCTTTTCATCCATTCACCCATCCATCCGCCTATGCATCCATCCATCCATCCATCCATCCATCCATCACCCTTTTCTTTGGCCATCCACCAGCCATTCACTAGGCACTGAGCCAAGTGCTAGAAACATAGAGCTGAATCAGACTCAGCTTTTGTCTTTTGAGGAGGTCAGGACCAATGTACATACAATCAGGGAGGCAAAAGATGCTGGTATTGGGCCCTCCTGCCAGGCTCTTCTCACAGACATGAGCTAGGGAAGCAAGTGCCAGAAAGCCTCTCCAAGGCAGTGGCTCCTGAGATGTCTGTTGAGACATTGATCAGAATTAGCCAGGCAAGGTGGAGAAGTGAAGGGTGGGGAAGGAAAGGAGAGGGCATGCGTTCGGAGCAGGGCAACTGCAGGTGCCAAGGCCTGGAATCTTGGGAAAGTGAGTGTGTGGGAGGAACAGCGTTTCCGAATGGCTGCGGCAGAGGGTGTGAAGGGGAGGGATGGCTTTAGACCTCGGAGGCCCCAGGCACTGTTATTTTCCATGGCCCTACCCCCACATCATATCGTGCATATGAAAATTCACCCACATCGCATATTAAATATGAGTAATATATAGCAGTGTAACAGTGGAGGCCAGCTACAAAGACAGTTGACAGAATATTACCTGTTGTAGACATTTCATTTTGCATGTATTAGACTGGGCAGCCTTCTTGTTTTTAAAATATTTGGAAAATATACACCCATAAAGAAAGAGACAGTCTGGAAAGAAATCTTTTTTGTAGCTACAAGTCCAATACCTAATTGATAAATCAGTCCTGGAGAGTGGGTCCCTGAAAGAAATACACCTAGAAACGCCTATGAGCTGTCATCCCAGTAGGTCTTGGTTGCTCTGGGGGAGCTTGGTCTAAGAAGCCTTGAGGGCTTTAATCAGGGGCTGGTTGGAAAAAAAAAAAAATCAGGGGCTGGTTGACAGACTAGGAAGGCGTTAGAGGGAGAATATGGAGGCAGGGAGCCCAGAAAGGAGGCCCTGCAGGGGCTAGATTAGAGAGAGGCGAGATTACCAAGAACAGTTTACCTCTGCTCCCAGTAGGCATGCATTTGCAGGTTTAATGTGTTGTGGGGGTTTTTTTTGTTTGTTTTTTGCTTTTTGTTTTCTGGTTTCTCCAGCAGGGACCTGGGGCCTGGGGCCCAGGATTCAAGGTTGAACACCTGGTGGCAGAGGGAAGTAAGCCCTGCCTCCTCCAGAGGGCGTCACAGGACAGCTTTTCCAGGGTGGGGGCCAGTGTGCTCACCACTGCCTCAGACAGGGGTTGACAACAGCAATTTGGCTGGGCTGGAAGCCAGAACCTGGGGAGGTCCCTGGAAGGAGCCAGTCGGGCCAGGAGAGGAGGGGTCATCCTTCCAGAGCCAGGCTGAGACACAAGCTTGACAGAAGAAAAGACCCCAAGGCTTCCCGAGCCTGGCAGCTTCTAGCACGGGCATGACAATCAGAAACTAACCAGACCGCCTCATCTTACCTGAGAGGAAGCCCAGGCCAGGGAGTGGTGGAGGCTGCCCAGGGCCCTGGAGTGTCTTACAGCCAGGCCAGGACTGGAGGCCACCTCTGTCCTGGCACTTGCCCACCTTTGATTATATATGTGGCTCAGTGCATTGCAGTGGCCAGCCACAGTGCAAACAGTACTAATAAATATTAAGCCCTCGTTGCACACCAGGCACCGTGCTAAGCATTTTACATGTGTCACCTACTCTCATCTCCCGCCTGCCCTGGGGGCTGGATAATGTCACCTCCATTTCTCCCACAAGGAAAGGATACCCTGAAGGTTAGGGCCTTGTCTTGCCTGAAGTCACACAGCTGTGCTTACCAGAGCCGGTGACCCCCAAATGGTCTCTCTGACTCAGCCCCGGCACTCAGTTTTAATTCTGAGAGGACAACAGCGATGCCACCTTACTATACTTTCTAAGAATATGTAATTGTATGTGGTGACATGACATTCTAGAGCTGGAAAATGGATTCATATACTATTTATATTTTCAGTAGGGATGTTCTAGTTAGTTGACCCTTAGCCAGGAAGTTAAGGACACCTCCTGCCCCAAGCATTCTGGCTAGTTGGTTGATGGAGACCTTGCCAGCCAAGTGACTTTGGAGTTCACAACAGGGTGAACTGCCCTTGGCGGGTGCCTAAGTCCAAACACCCAAATGCTCACCTTTGGGCAAGAGGAGCCCCTAGAGATCAGGACTTTGAGGGCACAAGGGCTCCAAGAAGGCAGTGACCGGGCCAGAGTCACAGGACCGATTGGGCAGAATTGAGACCAGAACATTTTGTGTCTAAAGACTGAACTCCTAACCTCGAAGCTCAGTTGCAAACCCACAAAAGGAAGGACTGTTACAGTAATGCAAATTCACATTTGCTTTCCCATTTCCCAGGACAAGTAAGCAGAAAAGGCAAAACAAAGGCTCTGTGAGAATGTCTGTGTGAAGCACACAGACTAGTATTTCGACTTGGGCCATCCTGAAGCCAAACAAAGGCATTTGAAGGATTCCCGCGCCCACATCATAGGGGCCTCTCAATATTCATTCCACAAATATTGACTGTGAGCACCACAGTGACCAGGATGTTCAAGGTCTCAGCTTTCAAGGAGTTTATGCTCTAAAGATGAGAGAGACTGGGGTGGGGTGGGGTGGGGGTCACTGAACAGGATAGATAAAAGCGTATTAAGTGCTATGAAGACAGTAAAACTGGATCATCTGATGAAGGGAGGTGGAGGGGACCATTTGGCAAAACTGGGAAACTGGAATTGAAATTGGAATATAGAAAGAAAAAGAGTCATGTTGAGAGAGAAAGACAAGTATAAAGGCTCTGGGGCCAGAAAGAAGCTTGGTGTGTTGGGCTTGCAATAGAAATACAATGTGAGCACAGTGTGTAACTTCAAATTTTCTAGTAGCTACTTAAAAAAAATTTTTTTTATTATTATGTTTATTTATTTATTTTTTTAAATTTTTTTTTTCAACGTTTATTTATTTTTGGGACAGAGAGAGACAGAGCATGAACGGGGGAGGGGCAGAGAGAGAGGGAGACACAGAATCGGAAACAGGCTCCAGGCTCCGAGCCATCAGCCCAGAGCCTGACGCGGGGCTCAAACTCAGGGACCGCGAGATCGTGACCTGGTTGAAGTTGGACGCTTAACCGACTGCGCCACCCAGGCGCCCCTATGTTTATTTATTTTGAGAGAGACAGAGTATGAGCAGGGGAGGGGCGGAAACAGAGGGAGACACAGAACCCATATCAGGCTTCAGACTCTGAGCTATCAGTGCAGAGCCCCTTAGAGCCCAACGTGGGGCTCGAACCCACAAGCTGTGAGATCACGACCTGAGTCGAAGTTGGATGCTCCACCGACTGAGCCACCCAGGCACCCCTTTAGTGGCTAATTTTTAAAACATGATAAGAAACAGGTAAAATTAATTTTAATATATGTTATTTAACTCAATATGCAAAACATTTTATTAATAAGATATTTACATTCTCTTTCTCATACTAAATCTCTGAAATCTGGTGTGGATTATGAGCACAGATCAGGTGCCCAATGCCATATGCACCTTCCGGCTAGTATTGGACAGGCCAGTGCCTGGTGATAGGAGCCTCATTAGGGCTTTAAGCCTGGGATCAGAGTTGAGGGGCTCTAAGGATTCTGAATATCCCAGGACTAATCCTCAGAATCCCTGCCAAAGGCCCCATTCCGGCTCTTCGGAGAGCTGCCTCCGAAGCTGGTGCAGGTCGGTGCACACAGAGGGGAAAGCCCCCAGCTTTCCTCTCCTGGGAGGCTCCTTCTCTGCCCGCCCCCCTCCCCCCCCCCATCTGGTCTTGGGGAAGCCAACACCTGCATGCATGGGAAACCAACACGGCTGGCCCTGGGCCTGGAGCCACCTCCCGGGCCCGCTTGGCCAGGCCTCATTCCAGATGCCAGTGTCCGCCCAGGTAAGGTGGGGCTTCTCTGCCAGCCGCCCGGCCACGCCTCTTGGACTCGGTTTTGGTTTTCGGGTACAGACAGGTCTACATTCCTCTGAAGAAGCCTTCTTTCTCCCTCCCGGGCCTCATCAAAGCGGGCGAAATCAACAAGAACAGTAAGCCAGGACATCGACCTGCAGTTCCTGCGAGCGCCACGAGGGGCGCAAGCAGATAAGGCCGGTACTAGCTGTTCCCCAGGCCCCTGGCCACCTGGACTTCCCTGCTTCCAAACCTGGGCCCCACACTGGTTAGCCCAGCTGAGACCCCACTTTCCACCACGATGTTCCTTCCGCCAGTCTCACCCGTAACCTAGCCGGACTGTGCCCGCAGTGGTTGTCTGGGTTGGTTAATTTTCTAGGTCTTGGGCCTCTGCCAAGATGGTGGCTAGGATGCCACTGAGAACAGGCCAGCCTTAGGAAGGAGAGTAGATGTGCGTCAGGAGGCCCGTATGTTTGGTGTGGTGATAGGTGGAGACAAACAACGGTGAATCCAAAGTCTGTGCATTCCGAGCTGGAGCCAGGAACAAAAAAGATTCCACTGTTCGGATGTTTTCACCCCCGAGGCTGAAATAACAGCAGAGGCCTGACTACCCACGTGGTGTCTGTGGCCAGAATAGGACCCACATAATAATGGCTTAGATCAAGGAAGAGCCTTTCCCATTCCATGGTGCAATATCGTCATAATGGCAACAACAGCACTCTCCAAGCTGACGTAGGTACACAATGAAAGCCTTGCTTCTGCCCTCTCTGCATTTCTGTGCACTCCAGTGGCATTCCTGAAACATGGTAGGGGAACTCCCTGACTACTGAGAAGTGCTAGGCCTTAGAGGGACCTGGACTTGGCTGATCCCTAGAAGACTGCTTCATTACCTCTGGGGTACCCTCCCTCAGCCAGAGAGGGCTGTTTGGGGTAGGCTTTCCTGTTGGGCAGTGGTCCTTCTCATACTTCCAGAAAGACTTGGATTACGTGTAACCGTGCTTTTGTGAGGACGCACTCGACTCTAGGAGTAGCTTCCTTCAAACGGCTCTAATAAATAGACAAAGGCCAGCTCACAGAGGAGCTTACAATTGGACATTTCCAAGGTAGAAGATGAGACCCAATGACTGTACATATCTGGAGAGGCTCCGGTTAGCAAGATGAAAAGAAAGCAAGTCTTGTGCTGAGAAGAACACACGGGGTCACGAACGGGAAAGTCAAAGAAGACAGTTTGGAAGGGGCCTGCAGAGACTTTAGGGTTTGGACAGAGGGGAGGAGGACAGGGGCTGCCTCAAGTTCAGTGCCTTGGTTCCTCAGCGGGGCCAGAGCATGCATTCAAGAGCGTCTGCATGTACTCTGAGTGTATTTAGTCTTCAAGGTAACCCTCTGAGTCAAGTACAAATCCAGAATCTTAATTCCAAATTCCAGAGAGCCCGCCCAGAATGAAAACACTTTTGTAACATATTTGACGGTAAAAGTTAATTTGAAATAACAGGAGGCTTCACCTCACTCAGTGTGAATATTTATACTTTGGCTGCAAAAATAGCCATGTGTTCAGTTTTGGGGGGTGTCCTCTCAGACTCCAGTGGGGTGTTATGTTACACACAGTATGGGTGCTTGTTACCTTTCTGAAATCTGAAACATTCTCAGTGTTAAATTCGTAAAACTTAAAACACTAATTCTTAAGTGTCCGAATTCTCAGACACCTGGCCTGGAGGGTTTTGCGGTAGGAGATCGTGACCCCGGATTATTCCCATTTTACAAATGAGAATGCTGAAGCAAATTGTCTTAGGCCGCAGAGGTGCCAAAGCAGCTGGAGGGGTCCAGCCCTGGTCCAGGTTCAAGAAGGAGACTGGGATCCCATGAGACTGAGCAGAGGCTGAACCTGGCTGACAGTGACATGGCATGCTGGACGAGAAGATTGTGTGGCTCATATCCGGCCCTGATGAAAAGGCCGACCAACGGAGAATAGATCCGGAAGGCAAAAGGAACCAATGCTATCTCTTGAATGCTAGGACCTAAGCTTTGGGCGGTCTGACATCTGAACCCAGGGTCCCACAGCTCCTTAGCAAGTTATTCTATTTCTCTGTGCATTAGTTTCTTCTCCTGTGACATGGTGAGCATAGTAATGTCCGCCTCCAAGAGCTGGTGTACATATTGAACAAAATATGTTGGAAAGCACTTAGCGTGGTGTCTGGGACCTAGTAAGCATTCAACAAACATTGGCTGTGGACTACAATTCTCAAAGTGGGGCAAGCCTACCTCTTGGAGACTTCCAAATCTCAGTGTGGGTGTGATGGAAAATTTTTGGATCGCCAGTTTTGCTGGCTTTCAAGTAACCCGAATCATTATTTTGTTCCCCATTAAAACTGTTATACAGTGAGAATACTCGACACCGCCAGACTGTACATTCGAAAATGGTTAAGATGGTAAATTTTATGTTACGTGTATTTCACCAAAATTGAAAAATACAATTAAAAGAAAACTGGCACAGGTACGTTAAGGAACGGAATGCAAAAGTACGTGAGTAAAGGAAATGAGATTTCAAGGACTTTCTAGCCATTTGTGGGGAGGGTTGGGGTGGGGGTCAAAATTGAATGTGAGGAAAGCAAAGAGGCAGAAGTCACGAATCACAGTTTGACAGGCATGAGAAACTCTCCTAGAGGCCTTGTGGGCCCGTGCACCTGAACTTGGTCCAGGGTTACAGAGTTTGATGCACTTTGTAAAGACAGGCAAATCTCAGTTCTACACGTCTTCAGGACATGAATATTCATTGCACATTCATCAGACATGTTTCAGGTTCTCTGCTGGGTGCTGGGGCAGGCACAGACTGAAGTGTGAGGTTGCTGGCCTCCAGGCTTTCCTGGCCAATGGTGGGAATAAAAATGTGAAGAGGTGACAGTAAAAACCACAGAATTTGCTAAGTGCTATGAGGTGCATTCAGAGTTTTACGGACACTTCGAGGGGCTTTGAAGAAGGAAACACTCCCTCTGCAAAGGGCAGCAGAGTTGGGAAGGGCCTCATAAAAAGGCAACACAGGGGCACCTGGGTGGCTCAGTCGGTTAAGTGCCCGACTTTGGCTCCGGTCATGATTTCATGGTTCATGGGTTCGAGCCCCACGTTGGGCTCTGTGCTGGCAGTGTGGAGCTTGCTTGGGATTCTCAATCTCTCTCTCTCTCTCTCTCTCTCTCTCTCTCTCTCTCTCTCTCCCATTCTCTCTGCCCCTCCCCCACTCATATTTTCTCTCTCTCTCAAAATAAATAAACTTAAAAAAAAAAAAAAAGCTTAAAAAAAAAAAAAGGTAATACCTGAGCTTGGTTGAGTACGTTTTCACTAGACAAAGAAACAGTGGTTCCCAAACTGAAGCATGGGTTCAAATTCCCTGGAGGACTGACTTGTCAAAACTCAGAATGCTGGTCCCCATGCCCAGCATATCTGATTCAGGAGGTCAAGGGTAAGGCCCAAGAATTGGCATTCCTAACAAGCCCCCTGGAGGTGTAGCCACTGTGGTCCAGGGACCACGCTTTGAGAACCACTGAGCTAGATCAAGAAGAGGAGAAAGAGCGTGGCAGGAGGCAAGGGAACCCACGCAGGGACTCGAGGGGTGAAAAGTAACAGATGTTTAGAGAGGGAAGAGCAAATCTGTGAGGCTCAGGCATGGGGGGCTGCCAGGTGCAAATGATGATGGACTCGTGTGCCAAGCCTCCGCGTTTGGACTCGATCCTGGAAGTGAAGGGCAGCCAAAGGAGGTTCTTGCAGAGGGAAGAACATGAAGAGGTTGGCACTTCAGCAAGATCACTTGGGAGGGCAGGTGGAGTGGGGAGGAGGGAAAGGAGGCAGAGGGACTAGTTTACAGGCTGTTACAACGAGCCTGTCAGATCCCGTGAGCCTTGGTCTTACTGGCACCCAGGGTCCCGGCAGCAGAAAGTCCTCAGAAACCCCGACAAGCAGCAGTTCGTGTAAAAACAGCACCACGGACAAGCTCTCGCCGAGTGGCGAGCATCGTCTCATCAAATCCTCCTGACAGCCTGTGGTCAGGTGCCACAGTGGAAACTGAGTTCAGAAGCCTGCCTAAGGGTAGGGCAGAACCAGACTCAAACCCGAAGGTGAAGCCCCTTCTCTTTCTACCACTCCACTTTTCCCCACGTCTGCATTTTTTAGGAGCCTGCCTCGGTCCTCCAGGGGCTTCGCGGCTGTGTGTCTTGCGAGCGTGTTGTGTTGTCAGTGCTGGACACTGTGATGTAGTTGCCTGCCAATCCCCTCCTGTCCCTGTTGCAACAAGGTAGGTCCTTACGGGGATGAAGCGCGCCAGGGAGGGAGGAATCTGCTGAGCATTGGGTTTTTTTCTACTGGGGCAATAAATCAGGCACTGGGAGACAAGGGTGTCACCCTGTGCCTCAGGTCCACGGACATACCTCGGAATAATTCTCTGAAGCTCCCGGTTTAGTGGGTGAAAGCATTGAACCGGCCCTGCCAACACCCAGGGACAATGGGAACAGTGAGGAGAGCTCACCTGCCAGGTAGAAAGTGATCTTTTTCGCTCATGGATTTAACTCAGGAACAGGCACAGAGGGAGAGGCGGAAGAATGAAAGAGGAAAGGATGGCCGAGAGGGAAGGACTCCCTCACCTGGAGTCAGAAAAGCCGGGTTCAGGAGTCCCAGCAGCCACTTGCCGGCTGTGCGACCTGGGGCAAGTCCCTTCCCCTCTCTGGGCTTCAGTTCCTTCAACCAGGAAAATTTTGTAGATAGAGGAGATGATCGCTAAGCTCCCTTCCCGCTTTGACATTCTATGCTTTTTCTTTTCAATATACCCGAGTGTGACTTCTCCAGAAAAATGTCAAACGTGTCAAAGGGCAAGTTTCTGTGTTTGCCAGGTATCTTTTGTCACTCTTCAGCTGGTCTTGTCTGCATTCACGTCCAGGGGATTTTCTACGATGTATGCATTTTCTAATTTCTCCAGCTATATTTCCTTGTTTGCATTGGTTCGCTGTTGCAGAAACAGGGCACTGTTTTTTTAAGCAAATATGCAGTCCCATGCCAACAGGAATATCCTGTTTACAAGAGCCTCCTTTTACAAGGTACCAGCTGTTTGAAAACATTTGTGTATTGCCACATCAGAATAATCTCCTGATAAGCAATTATTTTTTTTCTAGTAACATAATTTTCTTTAATGTCATCATACAGTAGGGTAGAGCTCCTTAAAAATTCAATTCCAATGTGATGACCATTGTAACCGGGTTTCTTCCTCTTCTTCTCTATTGATCTGCTGGGCCTGCCACACAAATTACTGCAAACTAAGTGTCCTGTACAACAGAAATTGACCATCTCATGGTTCTGGAGTCTAGAAGTCTGAGACCAAGGTGTCGGCAAGACTGGTTCCTTCTGAGGGCTTTGAGGGAGAATCTGTTCCATGTCTCCCGCCTCGCTTCTGGTGGTTTGCTAGTAATCTCTGACATTCTTTGGCTGGAAGAAGCGTCTCCCCTCTCTGCCTTCATCTTCACACGGCGCTGGCCCTGTCTGTGAGTGAGTCTGTGTCCAAATTCCCCCACTTTATAAAAACGCTGGTCATGTTGGATTAGGGGCCCACCCTCCTCTAGTATGACCTTATTTAACTTAGACTTGCAACGATGGAGACAGTCATTGACCGTAACTGACCCAGAGCTGCTCTGAAATCCTTCACTGTGTTTGTGCTGGCCGCACTTCTCACGGGCTGCTCCCAGCCATTGACTGAGTGTAGCAGGCGTACCAAGGCAGCCCTGTTCCTGGCAGATGCCAGACTCCTCCGTGAGGTGACACTGGCTCAAGGTCTCCCCAACAACCTTGCTGAACCTTCCTGAGATTGGATGGCGGTCTGGGATGCTTCTGCCCAGCTTCCTTCCTTGTCTTCCTCACTTGGGGTCAGACTTGCAGCCACCCTTGTTCTGCCTCTTGAGATGACTCTACAGACGCACCCTGTTCCCCTTCCCACCCGAACTGGCCGGGGCCCCCCCCCCCCCCCCCCCCCCCCCCCCCCCCCACCGCCAAGCCCCACGCTGCTCCCTCCTGGTTTTCCCTCCTAATAAAATCCCTCCATGTTTAATCCCATCTCCCATTGGTAGAGGGCCTGGACTGACCCTAGAGGTGACTTAGTGTCTTCAAGACCACAATGAGGGGCGCCTGGGTGGCTCAGTCGGTTGAGTGTCCTACTCTTGATTTCGGCTCAGGTCGCGATCTCACAGTTCATGGCTTCGAGCCCTGCATCGGGCTCTGTGCTGACAGCGCAGAGCCTGCTTGGGATTCTCTCTGTCACTCCCCATCTCGTGCTCTTTCTCTCCCTCTCAAAAGAAATAAATAAACTTTAAAAAAAAAAAGTAAAAAATAAAAAGACCACAGTGAGATACCACCCCACACCCATCAAGATGGCTACTATAACAAACAAAAACAAAAGTGTTTATGAGGATCTGAAGAAATTAGAACACTTGTACACTGTTAGTAAGAATGTAAAGTGGTATGGCCATTATGAAAAACAGTATGGTGGTCCTTCAAAAGAATGAAACATAGGTTTGCCATATGATCCAGCAATCCCAGTTCTGGGTATATACCTCAAAGAATTGAAATCCAGGCTCAAATAGATACGGTGCACCCATGTTCATAGCATCGCTCTTCATGGTAGCCCAAACATGAGAGCAACCTAAGTACCCAACAGTGGATGAGCGGATAAGCAATATGTGGACTATCTATACAATGGGATATTATTCAGCCTTTAGGAAGGAAGCGAATTCTGACATATGGTACCATGTCGATGAACCTGTGGGCATCATGCTAAGTGAAGGAAGCCAGCCACAAAAAAGAAAAAGCCTATGTGATTTCACATGTCTGAGGCACCTAGAGTAGTGACACTCCTAGGAACAGAAAGTGGAAGAGTGGTTACGAGGGGCTGGGAGGAAGGGGACATGGGAAGGTCGTGTTTAATGGGTGTAGAGTTCGGTACGAAAAGACAGGGAGTTCTGGAGACGGGTGGTGGTGATGGCTGCATGATAATGTGAATGTACTCAATGCCACTGAGTTGTACACTTAAAACTGGTCAAGATGGTAACTTTTATGTTATGTGTATTTTATCACAGTTAAAAACAAAAAAAAAAACAAAAACAAAAAATCCTTGCTTCTTAGAGAGTGAAAGCTGGAAGTTGGGAGCTAAGGCACAGCTTAGTTCGGCACAGAGACCTGAGCTTGAGGTCAAAGGACCCAGGCTTTTCTTGGTCAAGCTGTAGGGTCAGGGTCTCACTGCCCCGTGGACCAAGGCCTTGTGGAGTATGAATGCAGGCTGCTGGCCCGGCCGTCTGAGTCCTCTCAGCAGACTGCTGACCCTCTTCTGGGGGCCCCCTGCCACTCCCCCTCCACCACTGAACAGTCCGGCTTGTTAGAAAGTTCTGCTGGATGTGGAACCTAGGTGTGCCTCCTCCATCCTTGGTCTGCTCTTTGAGGGCCCCTTCCCAGCTGTGTTCTCCAGTACTTCCTCAGCCTGGCCTTACCCTACAGGGAGGCACAGGGAGGTCAGAATTCTGAGAGGAGGCACTTTGTACCTCCCCTCCCCTACACCTGTCTGTGGTCAGAAAGCCCCCAAACACCAAATCCTCTTGACAAGTATTTGGAGTACCTGGATGAAAAGGCCAGGGAAGCCTTGGGCAGAGTGTTTAATCTTTAAAAGACCTAAATGGTCGGAAGGCTTCTGGTTACCAGATTATTTACCACTTTAAAACCTGAAGTCTCTTAATCTTTTTTTTTTTTTTCTTTTACATAGTCTCTATGCCCAATGTGGGGCTTGAACTCACGACCTCGAGATCGAGAGTTGCACGCTGTATCAACTGAGCCAGCCAGGCGCCCCTAAAGTCTCCTAATCTTTTCACTGTTGGGATAGTCCTGATTCACACTCATTTCAAGGAGCTTTATGATTCACCAGACAGCTGGTCGTGAATTGGAAAACATGTTTATAGCGTTGGCTTATTGCTTCATAAACTCCTTTTTTTTTTTTTTTTTTTTTTTTTAGGTGAGAGAAAGACAGAAAGCAACAGTGACTCCAGCAAGGAGGTTCCCCCCTGAATGAACCATTGTGACTGTTTAAAGCCATCCTTTTGCCCTGGCTAAACCAGGAAGGCACTAGATGCAAAAATAGCCAGGTTTTTCTGTCTGGAAGTCTTTCGTTTTTAAAGACAGAAAATATAGACTTGAGCACCAGCCAAAGGAGTTTGGCCAAATATTCAATAGGCAGAAAAGGAGAAAACACTTTCTGATTTTAATACTTTCTTTTTAGCCTCTCATCTTCAAACTATAGTTATGGAAAGTCATTAGGGGCTTACACTTGTTGTTAAGGTTCAAATCCTAACTTGACCATTTACCTCGGGCAAGCTATATAATCTCTGTGTGCCTCAGTTTCTTATTCTGTAAATTGGGAATAAAAACAGTGACTCCTTCATAAGCGACTCCTTTATGAGGGCGTGAGGATTAACCACAGGCTAGAAATTACTGCACGTTTTCTATGTGCCAGGCATTGTGCTAAGTCTTTTATATTTGTTGACTCACTTAATCCTCAAGCCCAGGATGATCTAATTCCAAAGCGTATGATCCTAAGGACAACATGCTACCACATTGTGTTAATTGAGGAATGCACGTAAAAAAAAAGTTAGCCTTGCCTCCTTAAACATTCAGTAGTCATGGCATTTCCCCTCTGTTTTAGGGATGTGGATCTGAGGTTCAGAGACGGAAAACTTTCTAAAATCACAACATTCACGAGAAAGTAGAGCTGGGGCTTAACAGTGGATGTTTCCTCCCTGAACCCAGGCAAAGAGTACAGCAGAGGAGACTGGCTGCCAGGCAGGGAGGTGGGGTTTGACCTGAACTTTGAGAGAAGAGAGGAGATGGAGGAGGGGCACAAAAGGTGCTAGGGGCATGGTCAAAGTCCTAGAGCAGAGGAAGTGCAGGGCACATCAGCATTCTGGGAATGGCGCATAGAGTGGGCATGGCCGGGGTGGTCGGAGCAAGGCTGGAGGGTACCCTGGGCCTGGTCTCAGACAGCTCTGAATTTCCGGCCGTGAATATACTTCACCAGCTCCTGAACATTTCGAAACTTTACAACCCAGCATCTGCTTTGTGATATATACCCGAGACGAAGCCCTAATCGTGTGCACTAGAAAATACATGCAGAGTGTTCATGGCAGCATTGTAAATAATGGCAGACAGCTAGAAACAAGCATACAGTCCATCAGCAGGTGAATGAATGGATGGGTGGTGGTATATTTATACAATAGAATGCTATTCACAGGTGAGCATGAACGAAGTACGGCCACATGCAATAGCATGGAACTAATGAACAAAGGAAGCAAGGTGCCTAAGATTTGGTTGAGTGTTATTCCTCCTTATGAAGCTCAAAACAAGTGAAACAAAACAAAGCAAAATTTCTGTATACATTTGGAGCGAAGACATTAAATAGTAAACGGAATAACCAACAGAAAGTTCAGGAAAGTGGCTCTAAGAGATGGTCTGCGAGGGTCTGCCGGGGGATGAGTTAGCAGAGGCTGTGCCCCAGTGAACGCATTAGGACTGGAAACGTGCCAGTTCTAGAGGTGGTTTAAGGTGTTCATTTTTAAGTTATGTTTCATAATTGACATATATACTATATATATCTTCCTAATACTGTTTGTGTTTTTTTAATGTTTATTTATTTTGAGAGAGCAAGTATAAGCAGGGGAGGGGCAGGGAGAGAGAGGATCCTAAGCAGGCTCTGTGCTGTCAACGCAGAGCCCAATGTGGGGCTCAAACTCATGAACCAGGAGATCATGATCTGAGCTGAAATCAAGAATCGGATGCTTAGCCGACTGACCGCCCCAGTGCCCGAATACTATTAGTGTTTTTAACAAGAAAAGGCAGAGGTGCATAATGGAAATGCTCAGATAAGTTGAATCAGTGAGCTCTAAATCAGAGCCACTTGTAATCTTTGAGAATGCAAGGTTTCAGGGCACATGATGTTCTCTGCCACGGTTCTTCTAGAAATCTGCAATGCTCTTCCAATCTTTCATTCATTCAGCAAACATTCTCCAAGTCCCTACACTGTGCCAGGGATTTGGAGCAAACGCACTGGTCCTTGGTCTAGAGGAGCCCAAAGTTGGGAGGGTATGAACTGGAGGGACCCACAAAGTTGTGGCATCAGGTCCTGGCTTGTCCGGACCCCAGACGGTGGCCGTGGAAGCCATGCCAGGCAGGAAAGGAGCAGATTTCATCACAGGCATGGATGTCATCCTCTGAGCAGGGCTCACTGTCACCCTCAGCTCAGGCAGAGGCCGTCTGGGCATCAGGCATCACATCGCACTGTTCCCCCCCTTTGTCGCCTGACTTGCTGGGGTGTAGCCAGTGTGCACCCTCCTGTTCTTCTCCGGCCCCCAGGCCCTGCACAGGACTTGGTCAGGCAGTGTTTGCTGGCCCTCACTGTGCGTTGATGTCATACTTGGATTTATCAGCAGCTTCGGTTGTTGTGCCATTGTCTGCTCGACACTGGGGCAACGCTGGGAAGTACCAGACGCCGCAGCCCCAGGCCTCCTGGGGGCTCAGGATGAAACTGTGCCTCTCTATGCCAATCTGTTCCTCCTTGCAAACAATTTAAAAACGCCTCTGAAAAATAAAGACATTATATTTTCCTGGGGAATCATGTAGAGGATGATTAGTAAAGTAGTATTCCATTTCTTTCATCTTAAATTTTTTCTTAATGTTTATTTTTGAGAGACAGAGACACAGAGTGCAAACGGGGGTGGGGGGCAGAGAGAGAAGGAGACACAGAATCCGAAGCAGACTCCAGGCTCCGAGCTGTCAACACAGAGCGGGGCTCAAACCCACAAACCGTGAGATCATGACCCGAGCTACGTGGGACGCTCAACCGTCTGAGCCACCCAGGCGCCCCTCATTTCTTTCATCTTAAAACAGCCTCTTTCTCATCTCTCTTGCAGTGGACCTTGACTCCCCAGGATCTGGGGCCACATCTGGGAATTCCTGTAGTCCCCCAAGTGTCGTGAGTCCCAGTGGTCATCACTCAGCATGGTAGGTCTCCTTCACACGCGGGTCTCCCTGATGAAATAGACTGTTGTCAAGGGTGGAGACACATCCTTTAACCCCACGTCTTAGAGGAGCTACTCAAGCAAGTGCTGGTAAATGTCAGAAGGGAAGAAACTGTTTCTGGATTTTGCTCGTCTACGTCTCCTCTCAGACTTCGCCCTTCTGAGCTGTCGTGTCCTAGTTGCCTTCTCCGAGCTGCTTGCGTTTGCTGGATCTTGGAGAGGCCTCAAAACCACATTCTGTAAGCAGGGTGTGTGCACGCATGCATGTATAGATGCACGAACATGCAATCCGGTTATTCTAGTTACACAGCATCACACTGAAAAAACCCCAGAGCACCAGGCTGTCCTCATTTATGAGCTTAAAAATAACAACCCCTTCCATTCATTCAAAAGTGTTTATGCTTTGCAAAATGCTTCCACAGCCACACACTCAGATCAAAACTCACGGAAACCTTGGGAGGTGGGTATTCCTCCCCCATCCCATTTTAGGGCTGGGGACACTGAAGCTCAGAGGGGGAAAAACTGATCTGGCTAAACGCAAACCGAAGCAGGTCCCCCAGGCTGGAGTTCAGAGACTCTCGGGCACACGGCAACAGGCTGTATACACGTGGTTGGGGTGCAAGGCCACACGGTACTCGGTCCTTATTCGGATGATCGCGGAGATGAAGTCGAAATGCTCCTAAGCCCCGGCTTGTGGCTGAGGTTCTGGTCAGGAGCTCGTTTCCGGCTGAGCTGGGGACAGGAGCCCCACAGTAAAAAGCAGTGCCTTGTCTCTGCTCTTCAACAATTGCCCAGAGCCCGCTCCACTCAGTCGGGGGCTGTGCTAGGTAGGCAGTGTTACTTGAGACACAACTTAGCTGTATGTCCTGCCTCCCGGAGTTCACAGAGGAAACATTTGACCCAGCCTGGGCTAGAAGCGGGATGGGGGTCAGAAAAGCTTCTGGAGGAACGGAAGCCTCTGTGGGGTTTTCCAGCCTGAATAGGCCGGACCTGGGTGAGGGGTGCACTGGGTGAGGAGGCAGGGAGGCAAGCGGGGGACACAGGAAGGAGGACAGGCAGGGGAAAGTGTAAAGAGACACTTCAGGGCCGCCTGGGTGGCTCGGTCAGTTAAGTGTCTGACTTCGGCTCAGGTCACGATCTCATGGTTTGTGGGTTTGAGCCCTGTGTCCAGCTCTCTGGTGTAAGCACAGAGCCTGCTTCGGATCTATATCATGGGGCTGCTTGCTAGTTTCTTTTCTCCTGATACACAGGAAAACAAATACCTAAGTATTCAAGTGAAAAGCAGTCATTTTTTTATCTCCCTAAAATAACCTGGTATCCTCAGGAGGAATGGGTACCAATTTGGCAAACAGTGAACAAAGACGTGGCTGTAAGGCCGTGGGGCGTGGAGGAAGCCCTGGGAGAGAAGCGTGAGCCGAGAGAGGTGTGGCCGAAGCTACAGCAACGAAAGGGACCCGAGCCTGAAAGGGCTCGTGTGCCTCGCTTGGGCGCTGGGCTGGACCATCTCAGAGTCAGGGAAACGAGTGAGTTTGTTCTACGAGCAACTCTTAAGGTCGGGGGAAACCACCACTTCCTTCTTGTGGTTCAGGGTGTCCTTGAAAGGTCATATTTGAAAGAGGTGCCATAAATCTCAATTATCAGGAAATCTTGAGGATGTGATCTCTAACAGAGAATGAGCCTCAGGAAACCATATCTCCGACAGCTCGGTGACTTTGGGCAAGCCATAGAACCTCTCACGGCCTTGAGTGTTCCGTCTGTAAACTGGGCACAGGCTGGCGTGCCTGGGGCAGGACCTGGAGGTTGCAGGCCACAATCCTCTTTGCCCACTTCCCTCTAGATGAGGGTGTCTCAACCGTGGCATTATGGACATTTGGGGCCTGATAGTTCTTTGCTGTGAGGATCTGTCTTGCATGATGCAGAATGTTCAGCAGCATCCCTGCCTAGTCTCTACCCAGTAGATGCCAGTAGCATCTTCCCAGCTTTGACAACCAAAAGTCTCCAGAAACTTCCAAATGTCCCCTGGAGGAGAAAGATGTTACCTAGATTTATCTTCGAAGAGGTGGAGTGTCAGACAGGTCCTGGTGGCCTCAGCAGTGTTGGCGGAAGATGGGGGACTAGGTGGCTTCCTGCGGACAAGCCCATACCTCCCAAGAGTAGAACCCCCAATGGGAAAGGAATAGTCAATGAAGGTGTTTTTTTTTTTTTTTTTTTTTTTTTTGACATTGGCTTTGTTACTGAAAGGGTGACTCATCGATTCCTTATATAACATCCTCGGGAAAGACACCCCAAAGAGCGTCACGTGCTCCCAGCCCTCAAAGGTATGACTCCATTCCTCCCTGCTTGGGCCTGTCCTCATGAGAAAGCAGAAGTCAGGAAGAGAAAAGACCAGTGGGCTTAGGGCAGCTATGGGAACAATCAGAATGACTCCCCAACATGGTGGTGGACTCACACGCTTTCCAGGTCCCAGAACCTGGTCAGCCTGTTCTTTGACTCATAAAAATAATTATAGTAATAGTATCACTTGAACATCTATGGTATACCATTGCACACACTTACCTAATCCTCACGACAATGCATTATTCCTATTTGATACATGAGGAAATTGAAGCTCCCTGGGATCAGGGACCTTACACAACACTGTGCAGCTATTAGGTAGAAGGCAGCAAGTGACACGTGTAGACAGGAGGCTTTGGTCCAGGTCTCTCTAATGCCAAATCCTCTGTTATTTCTCTTGTGTCGAGCTACAAGTTCTCGCTCTTGGTGGTGCCGGGAGAAGGAAGACAGCTGCTGAACTGGGAGGGTTTTGAAGAACCACAGTCATTGACGCCTTAAGTGTTGCATTGGGTGCCAGAGCTGAAAGCCACAGGCATGTAAAACTGGAGGACGCTGCCTTGGATATTTTTAACCTTGTAAAATAAAGCTCAGGTACAGAAAACGACACAAATACATCGTGTAGCTTAGTGAACTATTATAAGACACACATCTCTTTTTTTTTTTCATTCTAATTTTAATTTTAGAGAGTTTGAAACATTCACAGAGGCAGACAGAATGGTGTAATAATGGACACCCATGGACCCATCAAGTGACCCCAAGAATCACCACCCCGCGGCCAGTCATGGCCCTTCCGTACCTTCATCCTCTGACCTCTCTTCTGTGTTATTGTCAGGCAAATCCCAGACACTGGCCTCTCTTTATTAACACAATCCTTTTGTTATCTGTATTGTTAGCACCTGAGGCCTTAGAAATTGTATTTCAATTTTTTCAAGGCTCAAATAAGACACACATATTTTTAAAACTCCACCAGTCAAGAAACAGAACTCTGGTTTCCCCCCCGCAAAAGCTCTCTACGTGCCTTTTCCTAGTCACAGCCCCGACCCTCCCTAAAAATTACTACTTCCTTGAATTTATCATCTAATTAGGCATATTTAAGCGTCTGTGTGAGCTCTGAGCTGAGCCCGGAGCCTACTTCAGTTTCTGTGTCTTCCTCTCTCTCTCTGTTCCTCCCCTGCGCATGCTCTGTCTGTCCAAAAATCAATAAACATTAAAATTTTTTTTAAACATTATAAGAATTTTTGTTTTTAAAAAATGAATGTATCTTTTGCATCTCTTTCCCTCTGTGGGTTTCCCCTTCATCCTTTTCCTTTCCACACACTTTATATTTTGAAGAACTCTAGAGACTGACCAGTGGTTTCTCACAGTTTGAATTTTGCTGGTTGCATGTTCTTGGCGAAGCTCAACATTTCCCTCCACCCCCTGTATTCCTTGCAAAGTGGTAGCTGGACCCAAAGTCTTCGTCAGATACAGAAGTGATCCCTTCGGCAATCTTATAGCGGCCACCACATTCTTTCATCAGGGGACACAGAATGTCTTGTTTTCACTTCTTTTTTGATGTGAGCAGCAATTGATGCTCAATGTCTACATCCATTAATCCAACAGGGGTTTGCAAGATGGTGATATTCTAATTCCAGCATCTTATTTGCATATGTCGTTTGGAAAATCCTATGAGGAGACACTTTCCTTCATCTGTTGTTTGGTTGCATGGTGATGCGGGTTACCTATCGCGTTTGATTCTGGAGGGGAAAGAGGTACCTTTTTATTTATTTTTTTAATTTTTTTTTAATGTTTATTTATTTTGACAGAGAGACAGAAAGCCAGCAGAGGAGGGACAGAGACAGGGAGACACAGAATCCGAAGTAGGCTCCAGGCTCTGAGCTGTCAGCACAGAGCCCAAGGTTGGGCTCGAACTCACAGACGGTGAGATCATGACCTGAGCCGAAGTCGGACACTCAACTAACTGAGCCACCCAGGTGCCCCTGGAGGTAACTTTTCACAAAAGGCTGATTCCTCCCAGTCTGCATCTGCATATTTCCCCGTCTTTCCCCACTGTAATTTCTCCTTTTCTGTCTTCAAGTTCAACCTGGCCATTAGATAGATCCTCCTGTCATTTTTCCATGAGCTCAATATCTCTCATCTCGTATCAACACTCCTTCAAGAAGCCCGTGCTTCAGTTACCATCCTGGTTCACTCCTGCCTGTTAGAGCTGAGCCTTGGGAAAGTACTTTTGCTCACTTTGTCCATGACTTTGGTTCCTCTCATTCCTTGGCTCACTAATGGCTGGCTCCCATCCCCACCCTGCAGGGAACCTGTCCCAGCAAGGTCACCACCAACCTCCATCAAAGGAGATTCATGAAAAATGAGTTTGGCGATGGGGACCTCTCCCCTGTCAAGGGGGAGAGGCATGGGAAGGTTATTTGAATAGGGTCCCACATCATGAATGGTCTCAAACTTAGGCTTCTAATATAATCTCCAAATAGGGGTATATACGCAGTCATTGCTGTTGATGTGTTTGTATGTCCAGGGCATTGGTTTGTTAAAGATGATAGTTCTCCTCCTCTTTTGGCACTTCTTCATCTTTCAAAATAAACCAGGACCCTCAAAAGTGAGAGTGACCTCAGCCTCAGTGTCCAAAAAGTCTTGTGGGGACCATCTGGGAGGCTAGGCTGAGGTGACACAGGACAGTGTAGAGTCACGTGGGTTGAAGGGAAGCCCCTAGACCCAAATCTGTTAGTCCCTTCTTCTCCAGCTTCCTCGGTACCAACCTACTTCTCACCTCCCAGGATTGTTGTGAACATCCAGGCTATGCTGAAATCGTGCACGCAGAACTTTACGAAGGGCAACTCTCAACCAGAACAGCCATCCAGGAGCTCTACCTCTATTTCTTTTTTTAAATTTTTAAATTTTTTATTTTAGAGAGAGCAGGCGTGAGTGGAGAAGAGGGGTGGAGGGAGAGAGAGAGAGAGAGGGAGGATCCCAAGCAGGCTTCACGCTCAGCACGGGGGTCTAGCCCACAATCCTGAGATCATGACCTGAGCTGAAATCAAGAGTCTGACGCTCAACTGACTGAGTCATCCAGGTGCCCCTACCGGTATTGTTTCTTAAATGAAATCAGAATCAACTCCATCAGAAACTCTCCAGAGATGCTGCCTGTAGCAAGGGTGAGAGTATGGTTCCCTGGTCTCTGTTGCACTTAACACACAAGCAAGACACAAATTTGCGTACGTGTGTGTACCAGTTGTGACGCAAAATGTATTCCTTACCAGAGACCACATTTTTTAAGGTTTGAAAATCAGTGCAGGCACTGTTAGGCATCTTTACTTCGTCTCCCTTGAGAATGAGGATTGTTCTCATTCACAGATGAACAAACTGAGGTTTCAAGAAGATACGTGGGCTGGGATTCATATGCACGTTTTAGATCTAAGGCCTTGGAAATCTACTCAAACATCCTAAACTTCAGAATCACCTGGGATCATCTTTTAGATGCTCACTCCCGGTCCCTCTACAGAGATCCCGATTGGGGGTGGTGGTCACAGACATCCGTAATGAGCCCCTCGGGTGATCCGAGTGCTGGCTCTCCTGCCTGCCACACGGTACCTTACCACTTTGGAGCAGCGATTCTGGAGGTTGGCCTGACCCCCTGTGGGGCTGGACAAAAGAATTGAACTCCCAATTTCTGCTTACTATCATGCCATTCTTTAATAATGTCTATGCATTTTATAATGCACATGCTGTATTACTACAGTAGCTGATGTATATAATTTACAAATACCCATACACTCTACATATGGCCCCGTGCACACCTGGCTATATGTAAACGCACGTACAGGCTTCCAATATAAATACAAGTTTGGGTATACAATGCGGAGAGTGCCTTAACGTTTTCACCTGTTGGGGAGCAATGAGAATAGGAAGGACATTGGTGCTCTGAGCTGGAGTCATCACCCGCATCTTGTTTTCAGGAAGATGCTCATTACTAGTTCAGGCTGCTCATCCAAAGAAGCATGGCGGTGCCGGATCCCGCAGGGGTACGCGGAATGTAATAATGACCCCCGGCGTTCTGCAAAGCCAGGGGCAGCTGAGGTGGTCGAGAACATGCAGGGAATTTGGAGCTGGCCAGTGTTGAGGTCGGGTTGGGGTTCTGTGGGGGACCTGCCGTGACACTCTGGGCAGAGACGTTGTCTCCACGACCGTTGGCTGTCTCATCTGAGACTGAAAGTAGTAACAATCCTGATCTCCAGGGGTTGCTGGGGTAATCAAATGAGCTAACAGTAGCAAATAACTCCCATACTCCTATAAAGCACCTGTCGCTGTACTAAGTACTTTACATGGGTTATCCCAGCATGCTGCTCAGGAAGTACTGTTACTATCCCCATTTTACAAACAGGAAACCAAGGTAGAGGTGGGTTAAATTCTTTGTTCCAGATCATAGCTAGTAAGTGACAGATCCAGTATTGAGAGCCAGGCTAACTCTAGAAGCCACATTCAGCCATGCTTTTCTGTAGTATCTCCCTAACGTGGTGTGTCAGATGCTCTGCACAGTACCTGGCACGGAGTAAGTGCTCGAGAAAAAGGTTATTATTATTCCGGTGTGGCTTCTGTCACATACATTACCTCACTGAGTCTTTGCAGGAAATCGGCCATCTTCATATTAGCCACAGCTTATGCAGAGGGGAAACTGAGGCTTAGAGAATTTGCCCAGAAGAACTTCCTTAGAGGGGCACCTGGGTGGCTCATTCGGTTAAGCACCCAACTCTTGATCTCAGTTCAGTTCTTGATCTCAGGGTCCTAAGTCCAGGCCCTGCATTGGACTCTGCGTTCGGTGTAAAACCTACTTAAAAAAAAAAAAAAAAAAAATCAAACAAAAAAAAAAAAAAAAAGTTCCTTAGAAGACATTTTATTTGCTTTTGTGTCAGAGATTTAGTCTTATGAAATGCAGATGATGCTGTTTAAAAGCTTCTGGTGAGGGGAACTGAATGGGCAGTGTCATTTCTGTCACAGTCTCTAGAAATCAGCTCTACCCTCACTTCAGCTGGATGGCCAAACAGGATTAGGAGGGCCCGTTTATCGTTTGTCCAGGGGAGGTCTGGATACCCAGTAAAGGGGAACTTGGAACCAATTGTTGGCCAACACTGGTAGGGATCATCTGCAAATGCCCAGCAAGTTGGCTGGAAATGAAGGATCAGGCAAAACAATGACAATGTCCCCCACCGTTTGGAAGATGAGATGTAAGATGGCAAGTGTAGTAGCAGATGTAACATATTTCTTTCCTCCTGTGTATATGGTTTTGAAACACATCGCTTATAAAACATCTACGGGTTTCCTTTTAATTGTAGATACGGTCTGCAGAGTTCCTGCTAAAATCTCACAAAGCCTGTTCTGTGACCGAAATGCGCTCCATTTTAATCCTTCTGTGGCGATGCCATTATTTTTACAGCTGTTTCTACAACCCCATATATGATTTATATGCAAGATCTGGTCTCTTTTTTATGTAAGTGTGTACTGTCCCCTGGAATCTTAGTAAATTCCCACAGGGCGGGGCCCATGTTGGCACATGGTCGGGGAGGGGAAAAACAGCACGGGGTTTGAAGATGGACGGCTCCAGACCCAAAGCCAGGGTCTACCACATGCTGACTGCGTGACCTTGAGCAAGCCATTTAGTGTGTGAGCCTCTAGAGGCTATTTCAACCATACCTGGCGACTATTAGCAGCAGAAACAGAAGACGCTGCATCAAAACCCATTGGGTGACTGGCTTGAAAAGGATTTGCATACTCCTGGAAACTCAGGAATTTATAATGGAGGATTTGCTTGGAAACCTTTACTCTAGAACTTTATCTATCTGCTTTATAGCACTCATGTTAGCAGGTAGGGATTAACAAAACAGTCATGGGTTTCTTGTTCTTTATTAGGTTTTTAGTTTTAATTTTTTAAGTTGGGGCGCCTGGGTGGCTCAGCCGGTTCAGCGTCCAACTTCGGCTCAGGTCATGATCTGGCCGTGTGTTGAGTTTGAGCCCCGTGTTGGGCTCTGTGCTGACAGCTCGGAGCCTGGAGCCTGCTTCCGATTCTGTGTCTCCCTCTCTCTCTGCCCCTCCCCCACTCACACTGTCTCTCTCTCTCTCTTTTTCAAAAATAAAAACATTAAAAAAATTTTTTTTCAAGTTTATTCATTTTGAAAGAGAGAGAACTTGAGCAGGGGAGGGGCAGAGAGACAGAGAGACAGACAGAGACAGAGAATCTCAAGCAGGCTCCCCGCTGTCAGCATAGAGCCCGATGCAGGGCTCAAACCCACAAACCACGAGATCATGACCTGAGGGGAAACCAAGAGTCAGACGCTTAACGGACTGAACCACCCAGGAGCCCCTAGGTTTTTTGCTTGTTTGTTTTTTAATTTTTTTTAATGTTTATTTATGTTTGAGATAGCATGAGCAGGGAAAGGGCAGAAAGGAGATACAGAATCTGAAACAGGCTCCAGGCTCTGAGCTGTCAGCACAGAGCCAGACACAGGGCTCAAACTCATGAACCATGAGATCATGACCTGAGCCGAAGTCGGATGCTTAACCCACTGAGCCACCCACGGGCCTCCCTAGGTTTTTATTTTTAAATCTTTATTTGGAAATAATTTCCAACTTACAGAAAAAAAAGTATAAATTAATCACCTTACATACCCTTTACCCAGATTCACCTACTGTTAAAATTTTACTCTGTTTTGGGGCGCCTGGGTGGCTCAGTTGGTTAAGTGTCCAACTTCAGCTCAGGTCATGATCTCGCCGTCTGTGAGTTCAAGCCCCGCGTCGGGCCCTGTGCTGACAGCTTGGAGCCTGGAGCCTGCTTCAGATTCTATGTCTCTCTCTCTCTCTCTCTGCCCTTCCCCTGCTCATGCTCTGTCTCTCTCACTCTCAAAAATGAATAAATGTTAAAAAAAAAAAAAAAGGTTGCACTCTGTTTCAGAGTGAGTTACATGCGAGTTACATGCTTGATGGCTTTTTACCCCTAAGTACATCAGCACATATTAAGTACATTCAGCTCCATTGAACTTCAGAGACTGGCTTCATCTATTTACACTGATACTTTTGTCTTCTGTACCATCCATATTCCAAGTTTTGTCAGTCAATTTGTAAGAGGTTTTGACCTCATGGAGTCTTGTCTCAAGGTACCAGACTTGGCCCTTGAGAGTCACAACGCACAGCCATGGTGAGTAAAATTAATCTGGACTCTCTTTTGCTTTCAGGGCAAGGAATTAAAATAGGATAGAAGAAAAGTGACCTTTCTGATGAGCTCCTCAAACTTGTAGCAAAGGGCACATTCAGTGCCGTTGGAGACCTAGACGCGTTCCTTCAAACGACCAGAGAGGAGAGGGGAAGGCTAAGGCCTAAAGGTGGGGGAGGGGGTGTCTTAGACCCGAAGGGCATGGAGCAAATGGGCGCATGAGCCAGAGCCAAAAACCATCAAACATCAGGAGCCTGATAAGCTTCACTCTGACAGGCTCTTCTAAGAGATGGCGTTATCAGTATTAGTGACTGAACATCAGCCTGCATTCCTTTCCCTAACACCCAAGAAATTTGATCCAGTTCACAATTATACTGATAAAAATAGGCAACATTTATGGAATGCTTACTCTGAGGCAGACACTATGTTAGACACTTTACTATGCATTACCCACTTAATTCTTATTAACAGTCTTACTGTTAACAAGCCCTATTGTCTTCCCCATTTTACAGATGATGCAACTGAGGCTCAGCCAGGTTATGTAACCTAACCAGGTTCCCGCCCTTACAAAGTAGGTATGTCAGGGGCGCCTGGGTGGCTCAGTTGGTTAAGTGCCCGACTTCAGCTCAGGTCATGATTTCACGGTCTGTGAGTTCGAGACCTGTGTAGGGCTCTGTGCTGACAGCTCAGAGCCTGGAGCCCGTTTCAGATTCTGTGTCTCCCTCTCTCTCTGACCCTCCCTTGTTCATGCTGTGTTGCTCTCTGTCTCAAAAATAAATAAACGTTAAAAAAAATTTTTTTTTAATAAAAAAAAAAAAAAGTAGGTATGTCAGCAGTGGTTTCTAGGCTTCCAGCCTCAAGTTTCTTTAACCACAGTTTCATGGGGAAGGGAGTGAGCGCCAGGAGACTTGAAGGGTCAGTGCTTTGGAGGAGCTGGAGAAGGTCAGGTAGGGCTTCTCAAATATGCTCCAGAACTCATATTCGTAACAGCCAGCTGTATACAGACACTTCCCATTGGTTGTTTCCTTTTGTCCCTCCAACTGCCCATTGGAAAAAGGATGAGCATAAGGTTCAAAGTGGTTCTGTGAATTCTACAAGGCCCCCTGGCTATTCTAAGTGGAGATTTGACCCGGGCCTGCCATTTAAAAAAATCTGCTATCCCAGGGGCAGCTGGGTGGCTCAGTCGGTTAAATGTCCAACTTCGGTTCAAGTTATGATCTCATGGTTCGTGAGTTAGAGCCCCACATTGGGCTCTTGGCTGTCAGCACAGAGTCTGCTTTGGATCCTCTGTCAGCCTCTCTCTGACCCTCCCCTGCTTGTTCTCTTTCCCCCTCTCTCTCTCAATAAATAAATACACTTAAAAAAAAAATAAAAAATAAAATCCTGTTACCCCAACAGGCAGATGATAAGATAAAAGAATATATTTAGGGATTTCAGGATGCATGGCGTTTTGTAAAGAAAGTCAGAATAGCTTTGTTACCTGGACAAACTTGAAAGCCCCTTGCCGTTCTAAAAACTACTTCCTAAATGGCAGAACAAGACAATGGTTACTACTGTTCCCAAGTCCTGAAGTTTTCAGATCATCTCACCTTTAACAGATCACCTCTTCATTCATTAGCTGAGACCATTAGCAACAGTCAGCAGCTGGGGCCACTATTAGGGAGGAATAGCTTTCTTGGGGTGGGCTGGTCTGGGGCACACTCACAAGAGGACTGAGTTCAATCAAAGTGAGAACCTGCTGAGACACCTGATTCTCCCATACTGGTGTCCTTAGTCATTTGCCCACTCCTTCCAAATATGTATTAAGCATCTATTACATGCCAGGCACCATTCATTCTACATGCTGATAGAGTAATGAAACAAGGTAATGGCATGCAACTCTCTTATGTTTGAGTTTATGAAATGCCAAACTCATACAACTGCAAAAAGCAAATAGAGATAAGAGTAGTAATGCCATTAATTTTTCCACTTATCTTCTTTATCTTCTCTATTCATGACATTAATAACTGGAAGGTAGGGGAGTAAAACCTGAGCCTCAGTGACTGCAAGGGACTGGTAGAGGTTGGCCAGCGAAACAACAGAACACATGAAAGATCATGCCATGGGTCACCAGGCAGGCTTGGGGTCCATGATTGTTTAGAATTCCCACATAATTCTGTTACAAAGCAGAGATTGGAATATCAGGCTTGCTATGCTAGCTAAGCTTCAGCTCCCTGAGTTCTAAGATAGAGATAATACCTCCTATCCCAGGACTAGTAGAACTGAATGATAAAAGACCTTCCATTTATATTTATGTTTCTTTATTAATGTTCTCCAAGAATACTCTTTGAGCCTATGCCTTTAAAGGACAGTAGTTAGTAAGAGGTCTTCATGGGGTACCTGGGTGGCTCAGTCAGTTGAGTATCTGACTCTTCTGCTCAGATCATGATCCCAGTGTTGTGGAATCAAGCCCCGTGTAAGGCTCCCCGCTAAGTGTGGAGCCTGCTTAAGATTCTTTCTCTTTCTTCCTCTGACCCTCTCCCCCGCCTTACACACACACACAAAAGGACAGTACTAAGAGGTCTTCTTTTTGTATGCACATATATGTATTTATTGAGAGTAACATAAGACATATATAGAACATTCCATCCATCAGCAGCAGAATACACATTCTTCTCAAGTGCACATGTACTATTCTCTAGGATGCGTCACATGTTAGGACACAAAAGTCTTAAAAATCTAAGAGGATTAAAATCATCTTTTCCGTGTATCTTTTCTAACCACAATGGTATGAAATTAGAAAAATAACAGGAGGAAAATTTGAAAATTTGAAAATATGTGGAAATCAAACAATACAATCCTAACAACCAGTGGGTCAAAGAAGAAACCAAAAGGGACATAAAAAGATATCTTGAGATAAGTACAAACGAAAACACAACATACCAGAACATATGGGATACAGCAAAGGTAGTACTAAGTACTAAGAGGCAAGCATACGGCAATAAATGCTGACATTAAGAAAGAAGAAACATCTCAAATAAACAACCTAATTTTATGCCTCAGGGACCAGAAAAAGAAGAACAATGAAGAACAAATAAGAAGAACAAATAAGAGCAGAAATATAGGAAAATGAGAATTAAAAAAAGAAAAGAAACGATCCATAAAACTAAGAGTCAGTTTTCTGAAAAGATAGAATTGACAAACTTTCAGCTAGAATAAGAAAAAAGAGAAGACTCAAATAAAAGAGTAGAAATAAAATAGAAGATATGACAACTGATGACACAAATATAAAGGACCGTAAGAGGCTACGATAATAATTATATGCCAACAATTGGATAACCTTGAAGAAATGGATAAATTCCTAGTAACATACAATCTACCAGGACTGAATCATGAAGAAATAGAAAATCTGATCAGATCAATAACAAGTAAAGAGTCTGAAGCAGTAATCAAAACCCCCCTAACAAAGAAAAGCCCAGGACCAGATAGCTTCCCTGGCAAATTCTATAAAACATTTAAAGAATTAATGTCAATGCTTCTCAAACATTTCCAAAAAAATGAAAAGTAGAGAACACTCCCAGACTCATTTTACAAGTATTACCCGGATACCAGAGACAGTCAAGGACACTACGAGAAAAGAAAATCCTAGGCCAATATCCCTGATGAACTACGATGCAAAAATTCACAGCAAAATACTAGCAAACCAAATTCAACAGCTTTTTAGAAGGATCATTCACCATTCTTCAATGGGAAGCAAAGATAGTTTGATATATGCAAACCAATAAATGTGATATATCACAGTAACAGAATGAGGGGTAAAAAAGAATAAAATCACCTTAATAGATGCGGAAGCATTTAACAAAATTCAACACTCTTTCATGATACAAAACACTTAGCAAACTAGGTATAGAAGGAATACACCTCAACATAATTAAGGTGTATATGACAAGCCTACCCCTAACATCATACTCAATAATGAAAAACTAAAAACTTTTCCTCTAACATCAGGAACAAGACAAGGATGACCACTCTTGTCGTATCTATTAAACATACTACCGGAAGTCTTAGCCAGAGTGATTAGGCAAGAAAAGGGAATAAAAAGCATCTAAATCTGAAAGGAAGAGGGGTGCCAGGGTGGCTCAGTCAGTTAAGCATCTGACTTTGACTCAGGTCATGATCTCATAGTTCATGGGTTCGAGCCCTGTGTCAGACTCTGTACTGACAGCTTGGAGCTTGGAGCCTGCTCTGTCTGTCTCTCTCTCAAAAATAAATGAGCATAGGGTCGCCTGGGTGGCTCAGTCAGTTAAGCGTCCGACTTCAGCTCAGGTCATGATCTCTTGGTCTGTGAGTTCGAGCCCTGCGTCGGGCTCTGTACTGACAGCTCAGAGTCTGGGTCCTGCTTTGGATCCTATGTCTCCCTCTCTCTCTCTGCCCCACCCCTGCTCTTGTTCTGTCTCTCTTCATCTTTCAAAATAGAATAAATGTTAAAAAATTTAAAAATAAATAAATAAATAAGCATAAAAAATTTAAATCTGAAAAGAAGAAATCAAATGTCTGTTTGCAGATAACATGATCTTATAAGTAGAAATTCTTAAAAACTCCATGAAAAAACTGTTGGAACTAATAAATGAATTTAGTAAAGTTGCAGGATACAAAATCAGCATATGAAACCACCTGTGTTCTACACAATAACAACAAACATTTGAAAAAAAAATTAAGAAAACAATTCTACTTACAATAGCATAGAAAAGAAAAAAATCTTTAGGAGCTAACTTACCCAAGGAAGTGAAAGACTTATACACCAAAAACTATAAAACATTAATGAAAGAAATTAATGAAAACAAAAATAAATGAAATGATTACCCATGTTAATGGATTGTAAGATTTAATATTATTAAAATGACCATGCCGCTCAAAGTGATCTACAGATTCAAAGCTATCCCCATCAAAATCCCAATGGCAGTTTTGTTTTCTTTTGTTTTGTTTTACAGAAATAGAAAACACAATCCTAAAATTTATATGGAGCCACAAAAGACCCAGAGTAGCCAAGGTGATCTTGAGAAAAAAAGAACAAAGCTGGAATCATCACACTTTTTGACTCTAAAATTTTACAAAGCTATAGTAATTAAAACAGCATGGTAGGGTGCCTGCGTGGCTCAGTCAGTTAAGCATCAGACTGTTGACCTCAGCTCAGGTCTCTTCTCAGGGTCATGAGTTCAAGCCCCACGTTGGGCTCCATGCTGGCTGTAGGGCCTACTTAAAAATTAAAACAAATACACAGAATGGTCCTAGCATTAAGGCAAACAGACAAATAGAATAGAATAAAGAGCCCAGAAATAAATCCAAGCATATATGATTAACTGGTCTTCAACAAGGGTGTGCAGAATACACAATGGGGAAAGGATCACCTCTTTCCAAACAAACAATGTTTGGAAAATGGGATATCCACACGCAATTTTGGTCCCCTATATTACACCAGGCACAAAAATCAACTCAAAACAGATCAAAGACTTCTTAAGTCTTTGAGGATCTGCAACTTATAAATTCCTAGAAGAAAACACAGAAGGAAAGTTTCTTGACGTTGGTTTTGGCAATGATTTTCTAAATATGACACCAAAAGCTCCGGCAACAAAAAAATAGATGCATGAGACTTCCTCATGACTACATCATAAACAGTGTCTGTACAGGGGCCCCTGGGTGGCTCAGTCAGTTGGGCATCCAGCTTCAGCTCAGGTCATGATCTCTCAGTTGGTGAGTTCAGCCCCACTTCAGGCTCTCTGCTATCAGCACGGAGCCCACTTCAGATTCTCTGTCTTCCTCTCTCTGCTCCTCCTCATGCTCTCTCTCTCTCTCTCTCTCTCAAAAATAATAATAATAATAATAATAATAATAAACTTAAAAGAAAAAGCTTCTGAATTGTAAACAATCAACAGAATGAAAAAAGAGAAAATATTTGCAAGCCATTTATCTGATAAGAAGTTAATGTCCAAAACACACAAGGAATTCATACAACTCAATAGCAAAAAATAAATAGTCCAATTTTTAAAATGGGCAAAGGACTAGAATAGACATTTTTCCAAAGATATACAAATATCCACTAGATATATGAAAAGGTGCTCAACATCACTAATCATCAGAGAAATAAAATCAAAATCACAATGAGACAGGTTGGTTATTACCTACCTGGTAGGTAGGATGGTTATTACCGACAACAAAACTAAACTAAACTAAAGATAACAAGCGTTGGCAAGGACGTGGAGAAACTGAAACCCTTGTTTACTGTTGAGAGAAATATAGAATGGTGCAACCACTATAGACATTCCTCAAAAAATTAAAAATAGAACTACCATATGGTCCAGCGATCCTACTTCTGGATATATATCCAAAATATTTGAAATCAGGATCTCCAAGAGGTATCTGCACTCGCATTTTCATTGTAGCACTCTTCCCAATAGCCAAGATATGGAAACAACCCAATGTTTATCAACAGCTGAGCAAAGTAAATGTGTTACATGAATACAGTGGGATATTATTCAGCCTTAAAAAAAGAAGGAAATTATAACAATTGTGACAAAATGGGTAAACCTGGAGGACATCTTACTGAGTGAAATAAGCCAGTCACAGAGGGACAAATACTGCATGATTCCACTTATATGAGGTATTTAAATTAGGCAAACAGAGAAGCAGAAAATGGGGCCCCTGGGTGGCTCAGTCGGTTAAGCGACTGACTCTTGACTTTGGTTCCGGTCATGATCTCAGTTTGTGGGATGGAGCTCCCTGTCAGGCTCTGTGCTGACAGCCGGGATTCTCTCTCTCTCTCTCTCTGACCCTCCCCTTGCTTGTGTGCACACATGTGCACTCTTTCTCTCTCTCTCTCTCTCTCTCAAAATAAATAAATTTTTTAAAAAATTAAGAAAATAGAGTGTGGTTGCCAACAGCTGGGAGAGGAGAAAATGGAGTTGTTGCTCAATGGGTATAAAGTTTCAGTTATGCAAGATGAGTAAGTTCTAGAGATCTGCTGTACAACCTAGTGCCTACAGTTATCAATGCAGTGTTATACACTCAAAAATTTGTGAACAGGGTAAATCTCATGTTAACTATTCCTGTCACAAAAGCAACAACACACACGTACACACACACACACGCACGCGCACGCACGCACACGCACACACAAAGGGGCACGAGGAAACTTTTGAAGGTGATGGATATGTTTATTACCTTGACAATGGTGATAGAATCATGGGTGTATGCATCTGTCCGAACTCACTAAATTTTATACATTAAATATATGCAGTTTTGGGTGCACAATTACATATCAATAAAACTGAATAAGAAACAACAACAAAAACTTGTTTCATCCCCCAAAAGCTTGAGATACCTGATGTATTTGTTTGCTAAATAAAACCAATCCTTTTGGGAGC
Organism: Herpailurus yagouaroundi; assembly: GCF_014898765.1. Lineage (NCBI taxonomy): Eukaryota > Metazoa > Chordata > Mammalia > Carnivora > Felidae > Herpailurus > Herpailurus yagouaroundi. Next base: position 32,072,399 of record NW_024412401.1, read on the forward strand.
AAGTAAGAGAAATGGTTTCATTCAACTTCCAGCGTAAACACAGAGACCGGAAGTCATACTTCTTTTCCCATAGAACTCTGTGGAAAATTGAAACACAGGCAGGATGGGGTTGCATCTGACACAGTTTAGAAACCTGGAAAGCCAAAGAGCTGGTATACACCTGGGCAAACTCTAATTCCCACTGTACACAGATCCCAATTAAAGACAAGTCTCTTCAACAGTGGCAATGACTTGCCCTGGGCTGGAAGACGACATATGAAATTGTTTTGAACTGAATCCCCCATGAACCAGCAAATATCCTCCCCTCTCAGAGCCTCCATTTCTTGGTCTGAAAATGAGGTTAACGACACTATGCGAGAGCCTGTCTTGGGTGGGGCCCTTCAGCAACTGCTTCTCACCTGGACCTTCCTTGGCCTGGCCTCACAAGCCCCCACCAAGTGGTTACTTTGCAGAGGACTATTGGCTCACTTAAGAAACACATCTCTCCTACTAGACTGAAATGCTGGCTGACAGAAACCATATCATGTCCCTTTGTGTGTTGCCCAGCATAGAAATTGGCACACCATGATTATTGATCAACTGCTTGGTAAATCGATTTTTTTTATTTTTTTAAATGCGTGACACAGGGGCGCCTGGGTGGCTCAGTCAGTTAAGCGTCCAGCTTCAGCTCAGGTCATGATCTCACGGTTCGTGGGTTTGAGCCCCGCATTGGGCTCTGTGCTCAGAGTCTGGAGGCTGCTTCGATTCTGTGTGTGTGTGTCTCTCTCTCTCTCTCTGCCCCTCCCCTGCTTATGTGTTTACTCTCTCTCTCTCTCTCTCTCTCTCTCTCTTCCAAATAAATAAATAAATAACAACATTTTAAAAATGCATGGCACAAAGAAAAGCTTACATTTTGAGCAGCCTGGCACTTACTACTTTGAAAGAGCAGCCACTGCCCTACTCTCAAAGATGACAAACCTTCTCATTTTTAGTTTGGCTTCTAAGCATGACCATCACCTGATAGTAACTTATTTTTGCTTCCTGTGAGTCAGAGAGCCAAAGACACCGTCCCCAAGCCGCCAGGACAGCCTTTAAACAAACGGCCCCATAATGAATAGTTTGGGCACAGTAACAGCTTTCACACACCTTGTCACATTATGGGAAAGCTCTAATTTGCCTAATGCTATGTATTAGCAAAGTCCATGTGCTATCATTTCGAAAGAGTCGCTAGGAAGGCTTGCTCCGATGGCCAGAGAGAAGCCCCATGTCACAGCCCAGGAGAGCAGCTCGAAAATGTGGCAGCACAAGCAGCAACTGTGTATCATGGAAACGAGCACTGTGTCAGCCGCTCTGCCTCCGTGAGGTTCATCTGGAAAACGAACCGTACTGAAGGTTAAGTAATAGAACAGACACAATAGTGCAACGTGACTGCCAAGGCCCATATAAAGATTGGACACGGTGTTTTTGTTTTTTCCCATTTTCCAAATGGGACACAATGGGTTTCAGAGCAGGTCTGAGAGAGGCAGTAATAACCAGGCTTTCAACTCTGGAAAGATCCATCACTCTTCCTACATGCAAGGTAGCAAACTCTAGAAAGAGGTGGGGAGAGGCAGGTCACAGGGCTTGGCATTTGGCAAAGCTGACAACAGGGAGGGCACCTGAAGGGAAGCTTTCCCAAGTACAGACCTCTGTAAAGAGGGAAAGCCCAGTTCAATCTGATGAGTACTCATTGGGCACCTGCTTCATGCTGGAAACAAGTAATAATACATTAATATTTACTGAACACCTATTATGTGTTTAGTGCTTTCGTACACACGTATCTGCTCATCCTCACACTGGTCCATTCCAGAAAGTGTTATTGCCTCAGTTTTTAAAGATGAGGTAATTGAGGTTCAGGGAGGTTGCAGGATAGACAGCCAGGAACCGGTAAGGGCCGCCCTTGACAGCCAGGTCCTCTGACGGTACATTCTATTACTCCGTGGTCAGGAGTGTGCATTCTTGTTGTTCCTGACACTACTAGTTTCCAAAACAGATATGAGGCATCTTTGGAAGGGGGTTTCCAGGGGAGATGAAGTAGAGGGACCCCAGCAGTGTGAGGCTCCTGCAGCCCCAGCTGCCTGAGTCAGACAGGTACATAGTAAGTAGTCAATAAATGGCATGCTGACTGACTGGGGTTGGGGGGGGGGGGGGGGAGGAGCTTGCACCCAGCACCTACCACGTGTTGTGAGAAAAGAGACCCTGGGTGTGTTCACTGCTTGTGTATATAGGGACAAGGGTTTTGCACTGTACCTGCCATGTGCTGTAAGTACAGGTGTTCTGGGATCTGCTGGCTGCCAGCTAGGAGGGAGGTTTGCCACGAGTATCCACCATGGGCCAGGCGTTCTGCAGTTCTTATCGCACAGAAACTCTGTGAGTTGGGTGTGATTATTCCTATTTTGCAATGAGGATATTAGGTTCAAAGAGGGGATGCCGAGTCCACAGTTATAGGTGGAGATAGTGGCACAGGAAGGCTGGATCCCCTGCTGAGTGCTCAGGTTCCTTCTCCACTTCAGAGGAGAAACCATCCCTCCCTGTCCTCCCCCAAACCCACCATAGAAGAGCAGACTGGAGTGAGACCCTCCCCCCATCCAAGGTCTAGCCAGCTAATAATAATAATAATAATAATAATAAAAGACCAGCCATTAGTGAACACTTACCATATACCCAGGTGCTTGAGCGCATTGTCTCACTTAATTATTTCATTAATTTTGTCCGGGTTAGTATTCACATTAGTCAAAGGGAGGCAGGAATCCCGAGTTCCCGCGAGCGGAAAGCCAGTAAGCGACAGAGCCAGGAGAATCCACTTGGACTTGACTTTAAATTCCTTAACAGGGGGTCAGCCTCCGCAGCGGCGGAGGGGCGCGGGTCTCCCACGCAGAGGCGGGGCGCGGGGAGCCGTGCTGCTCCCGGCCGTCCGGAGGGGGGCACTGCAGACCGCGCTCGCCTCTGCGCCCGCCTCCGGCCCCTGGCGCCCAGGGGCTCTGGCGACCGCGTGCGCCTTTCTGGCCCCCACCCCGCCTCCGCCACCCCCGGACCCCGAGTTCGGGCCAGCGCCACACGTGGGTGCCCCCTGCGCCCCGCCCTGCATGCGCGGTCCACTTGGACACCGAAAGGCTCCAGGGACAGGGTCTTCCGGGGTGGACGTGGCGCTCCCGGCACTGGGCCCTGCGTGGCATCTGGGGATTTAGAGGCGCCCGGCTCCCACCGGGCGGAGGAGGGGAAACCCCGGCAAAGAGCCGGGACTCCGGGAGGATCCCCTGCGTATTTGAATGTCGGTCCGCTGCTTCCCCACCCCACCCCGCCCCGCCCACGCTGTCCCCTCCTCTCTTTTCTGTTCTGCGGAGTCCACACCCCACGCCGCCAGAGCACTGAATTCTGACTTTGAACCCTCACCAAAATTCCTGCAAAACAGCATCGCTGTCCCTGGGGAGAGGACCCCACCTTGGACCAACCAAAGTGAGGTCACGTTTTCTGAAGTTACTCCCCGGCGAGTTAGGAGGCATCATCCACTGACCTTGACCCTTCCCCGCGGTCACCTGGGACCCTGGCATTTAAGGTGGGCAGTTTAACGAGGTGATAACGAAGTGAAAATGGCCTGGTAGCCTCTTGAATTTGAAGCCGGATTGAGGCTTTCTTTAGAAAGGGAATTTTATGAATAGGTTACTCCCATGGAACTCTGTTACCAGTAATAACCCCTGAATGTTAATTGGTCATAATTACCTTGTTAAAAGTCTCCTAGACCCCTCCAAGTTCTAAGAGGACAAGGGAAAGAAAGTTTCTGCGATTTACAACTGAGAGGGAAACATCATATTACTTTCTGCATTAGGTTATACATTAGCATACTTGTTCAAGTGAATTTTCCGCTTTCAACTTTTTAATATCTTTCCAATTCCCAACCAGTCTCTGGAAATTTAAAAAGGGGCGGCAGGAGGATTGGTGATGTGTATGCCACAGATGGCGATGGAAAAGCTGCCCAGAACATGTTGACATTTTAAAAAAAGTTAACATCCCCCCACACTTTAAAACTATGATATTAGGAACAGAGTATAATGGCAAAAGTTACTCGTAGAACATCTGTTCCTTCCAATGGGAGGATTTCTTTCCTGCCAAGAATTTATGAATTTTATATAGGAGCTTGGGTCTGTTTGGGGAAGGGAGAAGGAAGCTGGCCAAAGCAGCCAGCCCCCTCCTCTGCCCGGAATGCAAGGATATTTTGCTCCTGACTTCTAGATGGTTCGTGGGGCTGCTGATGGGGCAAGACTCACCCTTCAGAAGGAGATGGCTGAGGAAAAATCTCAAATAACTGCCATGCCTGGTTTAAAGTACAAAGGAAGGTCAAGGCCATAGGACTTGAAGACAAGATTCCCCTTCACAGGGGGCCTAATCCTTTTTAGAGGAGAAAGGAGAGCTTATAATTGGGATAACATGTAACCATCTGGTATCAGCTCATTCCAAGTGTCCCTTTCATTTTCACATTGGCCAGATAGGAGGCCATTCATTCATCTCAAAAACTGAGTCAGTCCCTTCCTCTGCAGTCAATTGTCTTTTGCTTTTGGTCAATTGAGCCCGGTGACTGGAAATTTATCTTTCTAAAACCACCAGGGGGTTGCTCAGAAAAGACATCTAGGTGAATAGGACACTAAATGGATTAGCAGTTGAAACATTAATGAGTCTCTTTTGACTCAAAGCAAGTTTATCTCAGTAGATTTCCAGTGGCCTCCTCTTCTGCAACTGAGAGAACCTTCTCTCCTGAGAAGGTACAGGTCCACCGTGGAGATCCACTTTTTACATTCCTAAGTAGGCCATTTTCACTTCTCGATCTTTAAGTGGGATGAATTTTTTTTTTCTTTTCTACTCAGAGGATTTCAAATGAAACATAAAAAAGAGTCTAATCCATTTAAGTATCAAGAATCCAAATTGTTCCTCTTTGACAGTGAGAGAGGAAAAAACCACCAACACGAAGAGTTTAGCACACTTATTCAAGTCAACAGATATTTATTAAACACCTACAACATGCCAGGCATTTTCTTAGAAATTGTCCCGCCCCTCATTCTAGAAGCCAGCTAGACAATAAATGGCTCCAGCATATGTTACATCTCAAGGAATGATAAGGGCCATGAAAAAAAAATCAAATATGTGAAAGAAATACAGAATAACAGGGGCAGGGTGGGATGGCTTTTAGTATGGTCAGAGAACACTGCTCCAAGGAACTGACGTTGGAGTGGTCCTTCTAGAATTTTCTCAGTGGAGATGTACCTCCAAACGCATAAGCATAGGTCTATTTTACCAAGCTGGAACCCACCATATAGCTTTTCTCCCTGTCTCGTTGACTTCTGAGCATTCTTCTCTGTGTGTAGAATAATATATGGCTCAAGAACATGGGAGCCGATAGAATCAGGTTTAAATCCCAGCTTCACCGCTCAGTCATTTGATTGTAAGCTCTCTTTGCCTCAGTTTCCTCAACGTTAACACGAGGAGACTAATACTGCCTACCTCATAGGGTTCTTGTGGGAACTACAGGAGAAAAATGCGTGTCAAATGCTGAGTGTGGAAACAGAATGTAGGAAAGCTCAATAAATGTTAGCTCTTATTACTGTTTACCAGATAATCTAAATGGAGGGTGGTAGTCTGTTCTGAGGACTTATTAGGACCTACTTAACCACCGCCCTACTGTTGGACACAAAGAGTTGAACACAAACCAAACTCAGATGATGTGAAAGGAAGGAGAAACATAAAACAGTAACCACACAAAATCCAAATGGAGAAAATGCCAAATCAACACATTTTCTAAGAGAGACTCCCTTCTGACATCCTTGATGCTGAACCACATCCACACATTAAAAACCTGTCCATTTGCCACCTATGCCTAGGTTAGGGCACCCCTGGGCCTTATCTGTTAATTTATGGTCGATATATGGCCTCCTGTGCAGCCTGAGAATGAGGGCCTGGAAAATCAGGCTGGAATGAGGTTCCGCAGTGACATAACTGTGGGGTACTTGGGCCTCAGCTGCCTCATGTGTGCAAAGAAACCTTCAGGTGACATGTTCTTTGGAACTCCTTCCTTCCAGCTGTCATTTGCTTGTTCCTTGAGTACTAACTAGTTCCCAGACTGTGCTCATGTGTTCTGAAGAGCCTTCCCTGCTTCCGAGATCTGAAATGGCCCTCTGAGTCATTTGTTCAAGCCCTGTGGCACATACTCAGATCTATTTTAGGTTGAGATCCTGTTTAGGGGAAAAGGGATTATCTTTAGATATTGGGAGCATCAGGAGAATGTCGGCAAAGCACTTTGGAAGATGGCGGAGAGGGAGCGTCTCCCATGGGCCGAGGCTGAGATCGTGGGCTCAGAGCACAGCGCACCTCTTTCAGCTACTTCAGCTAACTTCCACATCGCTGTTCTCCACTGAAGGGGGCCTCAGCATGTGTGATCTTCAGCAACGGAGACTTTCTTGGGCTTACCTCTGGCCCAACTATCAAGAAGGCTGCTGCTCTTTATTCTATTTAATTACACGTAAAAGTGCTTTGGAATCAGTGAATGAAATATTTGAGAAAAGCAGTGGCTTATTTACTCTTGCTGATCTTAGAGAGGCCTTGGGGTGCTGTGATGCAGAAACAGATTGTCCTTTCTTGAGTCATTTTCCAAACTGGATCATAGAGGAATGTGGTGTATTTTTAATAGAATGACAGATAAGATTACTTGTTTCTATTAGCGAGAGGGATGGGTTAGGTCAATTTTGTCCACATAGCTTCCTGTGCACCAAACATATCCCCTGTTTAGATTAAAAAATAAGCACATTCCAAGGAGGTGAAGAGCAGATAATCCTCCAAATGAAATTAGCTTTACTTTATCTGTGAGGCGGTTGTGACATGACAGAAAGAGCCTGGGGTTAGGGGCCAGGTAGACTCGGGTTCTGATCATTAGGGAGGGTGTGACCTTGGGCAAGTCACTTGACTCTTCTGGGCCTCGGTCTTCTCCACTACAAAATGGGTATAATAACAAACTCTTAAACACCTAGTAAAATTCTGGACACATCGTAGGTGCTCAATGAATGTGAGTGTTTTCCATCCACTTCCAGCGCATTCAACCGACAACTCCAAATCCAGGTACCAGGCACATTCATCCCGACACACAAGACATGTTTTCCTGTGGTCAGTGATGATAGAGAAGCTAGAAACTGAAGGCAACAAACAAACAAACAAATAAATCACGCGTTTTAAACGCACAATCTAAGAAATTGTGCCTCCTCACGAAGTTTCTATTCTAGGCCTTATGTTGCCTATCTGGGAATATTGTCAAAGCAAATATTAGTTAAAAGTTGTTGACCAAGGGACAGGTAGTTAAATATTGTGTACAGCCGAGGGTATTGTTATCACAAACCTGAAATAATTTTTCTCAAACCTTTATGTTTAAAGGAAGATGTTGGACAAAAGTATTCGAGTGTGTCCTGAGGTGGTCGGTCAGAGGATTTTTTTCTTGTCAGTTTCTTTTGTAGACCCAGTGTCTGTTTTTTTTTTTTTTAATTAATTTATTTTTTTAATTTATATATGAAATTTATTGTCAAATTGGTTTCCATACAACACCCAGTGCTCATCCCAAAAGGTGCCCTCCTCAATACCCATCACCCACCCTCTCCTCCCTCCCAGTGTCTGTTTTTAAACAAAGTGCCCATGCATTCCGACTAAGGAAATAAATGAAATGTGTGTGTACCCAAACCTAGGAGTTATTTGTCAGTTCCTAAAGAGATGACTGGATCGGTATTGCTGGACTCCACCATTCACGGAGAAAATCAATCTACCACATTCCCCTTAATCAGTGCAAACATTCGGCTGAGCAGTTTTATCAATTTTTTAACATACCGCATTGATTGTATATCAGGAGGAGAAACTGAAAATAAAGAACTCTAAACCTGGAAGAGGTCATGCATTTCCAAATGCAAATTGAGATCCAAACATTAAACAATAGGGATCTTCTAATCCTTTTACAAAGGCCCAAATTGCAAATCAGACTCCCAAGCCAGAGTGGCTTTGCCTAACAAAGTCTTTAATGCAAAGAATCCCTTAGGCAAAGCCTCCTCTGTTTCTACAAGCTTTGGCACCAAAAGAGCCTTACGAAGTCAGTTATGCTCCCTAGCTATGAAGTTAATTGTGCCTGAAACAAAGTCAGGTTGTCCTCCTGGTCTAGATATGCAGTCTCCAAACCATAGAAAGGTGTCTTGGATCGCAGATTAAGTTCCATTTTGCCTGAATCATTAATTCCAGCAGAAGTTTGAAATATTTTGTTGAATAAGGTTGAAACCTTCGTGCCAAACCAGAATAACACGTTTTAACCTGCCTTAACATGCACCTGATCAACAAGTTGGATGTATCTAAAATAATAAGCAGTCAAGAAAATTGTAGGGGAAAAAATGGTATATGTTGCTGTAGTTAACGTGGTTGAGTCTGTCAAAGAACTATACAATCACTTTCTAAGAGAGGCAAACAGTTTCTACTGGCTAGGTTGCTGATTTTCATTTAAGTTACACTTTATACCCCTCGTGGAGCCATTGTACCAGGAAAAAGTAGCTGCAGACGTGCGTATTTATGTATTCTTCTTGACCCTTGTTTCTCCTACCCTTTGCACAGTGGCTGGTAAAGTAGGTCTTTGAGCGGATTATATATGTTTGAATGGAATTGCATGAAAGAAGCAGAACGAAGCCTGAATTATATTTTATTTTATTTTTTTTAAAATTTTTTTTTCAACATTTATTTATTTTTGGGACAGAGAGAGACAGAGCATGAACGGGGGAGGGGCAGAGAGAGAGGGAGACACAGAATCGGAAACAGGCTCCAGGCTCCGAGCCATCAGCCCAGAGCCTGACGCGGGGCTCGAACTCACGGACCGCGAGATCGTGACCGGGCTGAAGTCGGATGCTCAACCGACTGCGCCACCCAGGCGCCCCCTGAATTATATTTTATATTAGCACTCTTATGGAATGGCTCCTATGTTCTCCAAAGAAGGGAACAGTGGTGAGTGTTATAGTGCCTGCTTTAGCTGGCTGGTAGCAGAACACTAAAAGAAGCACTGTAGAGAACAGTAAAATGCTTTTTTGGACATCAGCTGACAGGATGTTACATCGAATTTAGAACTGTCCTGTTTTTTATTCCCTCTTTTTTTTTTTTTTTTTGTATATGGAACGCTTCATGAATTTGCGTGCCATCCTTAGGCATAAGCCGTGCTAGTCTCCCCTGTATTGTTCCAATTTTAGTATACGTGCTGCCAAAGTGAGCACTAGCACTTTCCTTTTAAAATCATTCTTTTGGGGGTACCTGGGTGGCTCAGTCAGTTGACCGTCTGACTCTTCATTTTGGCTCAGGTCATGACCCCAAGGTCTTGGGATCCAGCCAGAGTTGGGCTCTATGCTGAACACGGAGCCTCTTAAGATTCTCTCTCTTCCTCTGCCTCTCTCCCCCTGATCACACTTTCTCTCTCTCTCTCTCCCTCGCTCTTAAAAAAAATGAATAAAGAGGAGAGTATAAAAAAGTAACTAAAACCATCCTTTTTGTTTTTTAAATTCTTTATTCCCCTCTAAATTTCCCTTGGGTTCTCAGGATACAGCAGTCAGCTGCTGGCCTGCTGAATGAGCTCAAGGTGCTGGTTGGTGTTCTGATCCAGACTTGACGTGACCTTGGGCAAGCCCAGTCTTTTAGGTGGGCCTCCGTTTTCTCCTTGAGTTAGATGGTCTTGAAGATACTTTCCTGCTCAGAAAGTCTGTGTAATTTTTATTTATTTATTTATTTATTTATTTATTTATTTATTTACAAAGTTTATTGTGATATTTATTTCTTTACAAAGTCTATGTAATATTTATCATTTATTTATTTGTTTATTTATTTACAAAGCTTATGTAGTATTTATTTATTTATTTATTTATTTACAACGTCTATGTATATTTCCTTCCTTCCTTCCTTCCTTCCTTCCTTCTTCCTTCCTTCCTCACTGACAGGGTCTATGTAATTTCACAGATTTAGAACTTGCAGTCTGTTCCCCATTCCTCTGTGAAGCACTAATGGGGGCTCAATGGCAGGGGCATTTGTTAACTTCATGCACTGTTTTCTAGATTCAGCTCATTTGGACATGTTCAGAAGTCAGAAAACTACTGTCATGCAAGCAGCTAGGAGGGTTTCAAACTTGAAGAACCGCAAAGCAGGTGGGTGGTGACTTCACAGCCACGGATGGATGGATGAGCCTTCCTCATTCGGGCAAACTGGCTCACCCAGGATCCTACAGCGTGAAGTGCCTTCGTTAGCTTTTAAAGTGTGATTTTTTTTTTTAAACCTTCATTGTCATCTGTATACAGGACACTTATAATTTTGCCCTTGTAAAGAGGCACAATGGATTATCCAAGGATAAGGATAAAATAGTGTCTTTTTTGGGCCTTTTTCCAAATTCTGACTTCCTGAAGGCCATGCCCAGTGGTCCCCTAACTGCTTCCTGTGGGTCACCTGACATCCATCTGCCTCCCCTAATACACAGCAAACCCTCCAAATGAACAAAATTCTTTCTAGAATCAATGCAGAGAATCACCTGGCAAGAAAGCATCCTCTGAAAAGAGATGCTAGGATTTGGGGGTAACTATGCAATAAGTAATTAATTTTACTCAATTAAATGCAGTAACTGTGGGTATTCAAGGGCAAATAAGGGAAGCTTCCAGTGCCTTCCAGGGACTTGTGTCTGTTGGAGGAGCCAGACCCACCAAACCTTGTAGCATGTGAGGATAAGAGTTTAATGAAAGATCTAGATTGACTGAAACGTGGGAGACTTTTAATAAAAACTGGGCTTCAAAGAATATATAGGAGCTTGTCAGGGGAATGTGGGTTTTTCCAGAAGCAGGAGAGACCCACATCTCTAAGCAAAGGTTCAGAGGCTGAAATAGGCATGGTGCATTGAGGGTCAAGAGTAGTTTAGCATGGCTGGTACAATTAAGGATGATTGGATATTTAAGGAGAGAATACTGGACGCTAGGTGGGAGCTACCGTTGAAGGACTGACCATGTTAAATCTTTATCTACTAGGCACTGGGGACCATGGGAAGTTAATGAGTAGGGGAGGGGCTTGACCAGATCTGTTTGATCAGGAGAGCTGTGTGTTGGGCCAGAGCTGGGGATAAAAACAGGAGCTTTTTCTTCCACCTCGAACTGAAAGTGTGGATACACTCATGGCATAGTGACCAGCTCAAAAAACATCTATGGGAAACTCGGGCTTCCCTGTCGGTCTACCTTTAAATAGCACTTCGGTTGGGAGACAGAACTTGGGGGGCTTTTGACTTTTTACCGGCTTTGTTGGAAGGACCTGGATATTAGCAAATCCTTCTGAATTGGTGTGTATCCATTTTGCATGTGACCTTCCCTGCCCAGCAGACTGAAGACAGAAGTCTTAGGAGAAAAATGCGTTGAATGAATGAAAAACAAAAACCAAACGCTAACTTGTAAAGGGAAACTCAGTTTCCCGCTCCATAAAATGGGGATGGAGAGGGAGATCCCACCCCTGTCTTCATTGTGAGGATCTGTTACAGTAATGGAGAGTGTAAATGCTTCATAGATCTCACGGCTTTGTGCGGAAGTGAGGTGTTATTATACACCAGCAAAAAGTGACCGGATCAGAGAAGAGGCACTCTTGTGCTTACTGAAAAAATCCCATCTATCACGCCTCAGAGACTCTGCTTTGTGGTTTACATTGATTCACTAATCTCTCTAGCTTTCAGCGAGTGTATCTAGAGTTCTTTCAGTATCTCTGTAAAGTTATTTTTTACCAAGTTTAGCTTTTAAATGGGTATGCAGATACGGCATCTGAGTGTTGTGTGGATATGGCCACCGTTCAGTAACATGTTGATCCAATGCCAGTTAGTACATATTCAAATATTATAGGTGACATAAGTATTATAATCCCCCTCAACGCCCCCTGGCCTGGACAGGTTTGACTGTTTGATTTTATATCATTGCCAAACCTCTACCTGAGGCTTCATTTATCTACCTACGTACTACCTACCTACCTGCCTATGTCTCCATAAAGAGCTATTTCTCTTGTCTCTTGCTTTGTTTAGATGATATCATGTACTGTGAACATGAAAAGAAACATAAAAGGATGACAAATGGTCCTCATACTTTAGGGTACCATTATAATTATTGTGTTGTATCAGTGGAAAATGCTCTGCTAGGTATAATCAGATGTCAAAAGGATCCTGGAAATGTGTATTTCCTTTTTGTTATGAAATTGCGTTTATATTTATTTCCTCCTTTTCCTTTAAGAACAAGTGGAGAAGGACTTGGGAGGGCAGGTTGCAACATGCTGACTCCTCTCGGTGCCGGTGCCGGAGAAGACCGGAGCAATTGGAAAAAGTATTACATCAATGGTATTATGGAAAACAATTAAAAAGGTGGACTCCTTGGGGCGCCTGGGTGCCTCAGTCGGTTAAGAGTCCGACTTCTGCTCAGGTCATGATATCATGGTTTGTGGGTTCGAGCCCTCCATCGGGCTCTGTGCTGACGGCTTGGAGCCTGGAGCCTGCTTTGGCTTCTGTGTCTCACTCTCTCTGCCCCTCTCCTGCTCATGATCTGTTTCTCTCTCTGTCTCAAAAATAAACAAACATTAAAAGAAAAATTAAAACAAAAAAAAAGGTGGACTCCCAGTGTATGTGATTCCAGAGAAGCCGTTTAATTGATGCTCTAACCCTGTGCACCCTCCTCCTGCCCGACTAAGCTAACTGGCTCTGGTAGCCTAGATATCAGCCTGCAAGATTTTCTGTGTTTAGGCTAACATGACAGCAGTTGGTTTCTTCTGTGTTTTGACAGCAACCCGGGCATTGAAGCTCTTAGGTACCTTCATTAGGATTTAAGAATTTATTAGTTTTTCAGAAAGTGGTAAGAAATTTACTCAAGATTTACTTTTTTGTTTTAAGGTAAAGGCTTCCAAAGCTTGTTTGTCTCCAACTTTCATTTTAGTTTCACTTAATAGGAGAAAACTTTCTTTTCATACAGCATTCTGATTGTGAACAGTCGCTCCTTTGCATTTTCACAAATGGAACACTCTGGGATATGTTCCACAGCATTCATCATGTAGAGCGTTCTTGGTGGTTTTATGTGAACTATTATTGAATGGCTCTGCATGTGAACAATGAATGATAGTTTCATAAATGAACTTTAGGAAGCAGACATGGCTTCAGTTTAGCACTATAAAAACACGTCACTATACTCTAGAAGGTGCTAAGAAAATATGAAGAAATGAAACACATAAAATAAAATACATGATAACACGATAGAAGAATGGAATACATAAGCTAAACAGGTGCGTGGAGGACTGGATGTGTGTGTGGTGTGCTGAACATACCATAGAACAGGTGGCTGACATGGGCTGCTGAATTTAGGTACTGCCATATATCAAAATACGACAGGCACCATCACTGCTTGTTTTAAATATTTTCCCTGTGGACTTGCTTCCTTGGCATAAGGACCACCTCCCATGGGCTTTCTTATATGTAAAATTATATGTAAGAAAGGTTAATCTTCAAATATGAAATAACATCGCGTGTTTCTAAAAATTAGAACAGTTTTTGAATGGAAGAAAATTCTTCCCCCGACCATTCTACATGATGAGATGGTGAAGGTTCCTGTTTAACAAACCGAAACAGAATTAATTGTAGGCACTAAGCAGGTTTTCAGGTAGGAAGACTATTTTGCTGGAAAAGACACTTTGCTGGGCGAGAGATAGACTGAAGAAATCTGTTGATGTGTAGGAAACACTACTGTTTATCTTGTGTGTGTGTGTGTATGTGTGTGTGTTGTGTGCACAAGTTAAAATCTAGGACATATAAAATTAAATATCATAGGGAAAAGGTAATAAGTAGGCATCTCGAATGTTAGGTACTGTTTATTATACAGTGTAAACGGCTCCATAATGCAGTAATGACAGGACATCTCGGCACTCAGAACGGGATAGGAACGAGAGTGGTTTTAGCTATTTACTCGTGTTGAAAAGTTTTGCCCTGTGACATTTTTGGAAAATCTTCCTTATTTGCTGTCGATTTTTCAGATTAGAAAAAGTTCATGCAAGTGACGTTTCCCTGCGTCAGAAAATTTTTAGTATGCTCGGCTATTTTGAGACGTTTCTTGTGAGGTAACAGGCACTTAGCAAACACGAAGATGGTATCAGCCATTCAGTAAATACTTTTCATACACAACCGGGTGCCAGAAGTCTCTGTATGAGAGAAAGGTAGATTACAAGAGCAACCGCCACAATGTAACACACAAGAAAAGGCTTCTTGTTTAAATAGCTTTAACTGATCTTTCAAAAATAAAAGCCTAGGGGCACCTGGGTGGCTCGGTCAGTTGGGCCTCTGACTTCGGCTCAGGTCATGATCTCACAGTTTGTGAGTTCGAGCCCCGTGTTGGACTCTGTGCTGACAGCTGGGAACCTGCATCAGATTGTGTCTCCCTCTCTCTGCCACTCCTCTCTCTCTCTCTCTCTCTCTCTCAAAAATAAACATTAAAACTTTTAAAAATAATAAAAAATAAAAATAAAAGCCTAAATATTTGCACCTGCATTCCTAAAAAGTTAGATAGATACATATTTGGAAACTGTAGAAAATCTACATGGAGAAAACCATTATGGATATTTTCGCATTTCCTTCCAGGCCTTCCTCTTAAACTTTGTTGCTTCTCTCTCTCCTTCAATGCACACACACAAACTTATGCAACTGGAATCATACTGTTTATACTCTTAGATCCTGCTTTTTCCACTTAACATACCATGAGCATTTTTCCATGTCATTAAATATGCTTTGAATATGTTCTTGGCCACATAAAATTCCATCCTAGTGATGCACCTGTTTTCTTTTAAGCTAAGACACATGCCATGTTTTCCAGTCATGCTGGACTCCCAAAAGCCAAGGAAAATACTCTGTGTTGATCCACCATCAGGCTCTTATGAATTTGTTTTCTTCTATTTATAAGATGCACCCACACTTCTGGACACTACGTACAATGGAGAGTTAATAAGCAGTCTAAAGATGCCAGGGAGCTTGTCCGCTTAGGTCACCCTGCATCACCATTACAAATGTACGAAGTGTCGACAAGAGTCACAAATGCTCTTTCCAATTTGTGACTGCCACAAATGAAGTTCAAACCTTGCGTGCCCGCCTCAAAAAAGCATCAGTGCCCTTTTAAAGTTGAGTAATTTCGGAAATATGCTCCAAGCTTACAAAAACACCACTTAAAAAGTTTTGCTCTACAAGTATGTTTTAATTAACTCTTAGTTCAGTCTGCTGAATCTACAGAGGACTGATGGAGTGTTAAAACTTTCTGCCAGAAAATTTGGTACTAACCTCTTTAGGACTCGAACTAGAATGTATCTGTAACACCCACTAAGCATAAATGAACCCTTTAATCCTCAGGAGGGCACTGTGGAACTACGTTCTTAGGGTTTCTCCGCTGTAGGAAGGTTTCTTTTGTTCCTCAAATTGTTCTGAGGGCAAGGCCGGGCCTCTGAGAAAGATTTTTATATTTTCATTTAATTTTAAAGAGAAACCATAAGGACCTTTTAAAATATGAAACTGGAATGTATGTATTTTATGAATACTTTCCTATTAAACTGAGCATATTGAAGAATAATTGAGCTGGTTTGTACCTGGAAATTCATATTCAGGTAAGGAAATTGCATTCATGTACTTTTCCGTACATTTGGAAAGAGCCACCCAAACCAGGTTTAATTCTATGATCTCCAATATTCAGCTTTAAGCCTTAGACTTTGATAGTACTTACTGTAAACCCAGCCTTAAAAATGTCTTCTTTTAATCTCTGTGGAGGTAAAGTTTGGCCTTTTCACCTGCCCTCCCGACTGTGTTTAAACTGAGATTCCTGTAACATGCTTTTCCAGGGGAAAAACAAAACAAAAACAGTGTTCAGATAAAATATTATAGGTTTATTTAAAACTTAATTCTCACCTTGAGTATGCAAAATACAAACTCCACAAAATGTTCATTTTTTTTACTTTGTAGTTTACAAATATACAAAATAGAAGTTTGCTTAAATTTATATTACATATTTATTAAGGCAAGGAACTATATAGAAAAAAACATTTGTTCTGCTTAAGGCATACTTGGGAATAAACCATTGTACAAATTATTGCACATCTGAAACCACAGTGCATAACAGACTGTCTGCATAAAAATGTTTAAGTAAACCAGGTGTATTTACCTGACTTAGGTCATAAATGTAGATCGGAAGACAAAAATAGATTTTCCTTGTCAAAGTATGCAGCAGTTTGAGAACTTTGGCTTCCTCATTTGGTACCTTTAGAACCAAGACTCACCAAGCACCATCGTTTAGGTTATTAAAACACATTTTCTGTACCTGAATTTCTTCCTCTTCTTCTAGTATCATAATAATGGCTTTTAGAAGGCAAAGAGAATACAAGGTGATCTTTACACTTATATCGCATCGAACACAATTCAAGGGAATTCTGGTCTTCCCTCCCCCCAACTCATGGATCGAATTTATACCCTGATATCCACACCTTCCAGTCACCCCCTTGGTGTTTTGTAAGTCCAGGAATATTCAAGTTGGACTGAGAATTGGAATGATCGAAGATCCAGTCACAGACCCCATCTGTTCTTTGAGTTGTCTTCTGGTTTCCCTGTGTCTCCTGATTATCCATTCACAAGTTGGCTTGTTGGGAACTTGACCATGATTGTAGTGCTCTCCAGCTGGGTTCCTCCCCTCCCCGGGGAAGACAGTGTGAAAAAAGTAAAAAATACTGAATTCTCTTCTTGGCAGTGTGGGTCATATCCACTGTCTTGGGATTTAAAAGTGCCTCTTCATGTGTAAGGCGAGGTGGTCCGACCTGGAGAAGGCCCGGTCGCACTTCTGGCACTGAAAGGGGCGGTGCCCGGTGTGTTTCCGGTAATGCCTGGTCAGTTCGTCAGAGCGGGCAAATTTCCACCCGCAGCCATCCCAGTCACAGTGGTAAGGCTTCTCACCTGGCAGAGGAAAAGAAACCCGTTGAAGCCATTGCTACATCATGCAGAATTGGCCGCTTTAAAAACCGGAGGCCAAATGTTAAACCGACTCCCCAAGCACCCTACTCTGAAAGAAGCCAGGAATGTTTTTAAACCACTTCAAGGCCATGCTAAATTTCAGATCACAAATAGGAATATTAAGCTTCTAAGTATTCCTTTCGCTTTTTTTTCTGGTGTGTTGTGTGTGTGGGGGGGTGAGGAACCGACATTTAAGCAATGAAAATACACACATACAACGTCAACCTACACTTCTATATTGCTAATGTTTTCATTCTTTTGAGTCAAAGTACCATAGTGGTGGAAGTGAATTTGGAATTGAAATCTGCTGGTTTATCTCCCCTGCCCAAACCAAGCAATTAATATCCTGTCCCACTACAAATGGGTTCAAAGAGCCACAAGCGGCTACTTTTTCTGCCTCAGAATTTGTTATTTTTTAAGATTTTCTTAACATTTAAATCCAACTTAACACATAGTGTGCATTTCTGTTATTTTAATGACTACTACACCTAACTGACCTTATGTACCTGCGCTTACATAACATGGAATTTCCCTGCACTGACCATCTTAAACTACAGTCTTAGTAATCATAACATTCAATTCTTGAAAGTTTCTGAAATAGAATTCTTGAAAGTTCTGAAAATAGAACTTACTTATGAAGAGTAGACCTAAAAATAGCAAAAGAGTGTAAATGTGGGGAGGGAACAACCAGTGAAAATTGTCTAGAAAATTAAAAACTAATAAGACCTATCATTTTTTTGCACTGCAGGTGTCATTTAGTTTTTAATTTTTTTTTAACGTTTATTTTTGAGACAGTGCAAATGGGGTGGGTAGCACCAGAGAGAGAGGGAGACACAGAATCCCAAGCAGGCTCCAGGCTCTGAGCTGACAGCACAGAGCCCAACACGGGGCTCAAACCCATGAACCGGGAGGGGAGATCATGACCTAAAGTCGGACGCTTAAGTGACTGAGCCACCCAGGCGCCCTGATAATTTAGGGTGTTGTTTCTTTTAATCTCTACACTCAGTGTGGGGCCCGAACCCACAACCTCGAGATCAAGAGTTTCATGTACCAGCGACCGAGACAGTCAGGCACCCCCAAAGTGTAATTTCTTGATTACAAGGGCAATGCTTTGCTCAGACTAGGAGAGGCCCACCTGCAGCCTGGAACCTCCCTCCTGCCTTTCAAAAGCCTAAGAGAACTGCACATTCAAGCACTGATACTATCCATCAAGCAAAAGGCTCTTGGGCAAAAAAGGAGGCGCCAGCTTGCTGTTCTCTCCTGTGATCCAAGAGATGGAGGAGATAGACTGTGCCTCATCCCAAGGGAGGCGCTGAGAAGTGTCCACAGTTCGCCAGTGGGGCTGGACACCACCCTCCCTCCTTTCAGCAGCTTCTATTCTCCTACCTGTGTGGGTTCGCAGGTGTGCCTTGAGATGAGAACTCTTCGTGTAGGTTTTGCCGCAGCCCGCATAGTCACAAGTGTGAGTGGCTGTCCTTTTCCGCGGCCACGACCTTCTCCCCCTCTTTGGTTTCTGCTCCTCTGGCATGCAGGAACCAGGTGGCATGAGCTCTAGGGGTGAAGAAGGTGGGGTCAGCATCATCCCCTGAGCCCGGGACGGCGGGCACTCGCAGGGCTCCCCAGCCCAAACTATGAATCCCCGGGACTGACCTTGGTAATGGAGCGGTGGCACCTGTGGCTGCATCTGGTCAGGCAAAAAGGGTGGGTAGTTGGGCCCAGGGTGGGGATGGAAACCCGGGGGGAGCGGTAGGGCAGGATGACAGTCCCTGCTGCTCAGCAGTTCCTCGGCACCAAGGGTCGGGGTAGTCCTGCTGGGGAGCTGCCGCCCCAGGGGGAAGTCGTGGGCTGGCGGCCGGTGCCCATTGCTGAGAGGGGGTCCAGTGCCCATGTGGGCCTCTAGGGGCCGGCCGACGGTGCATGAGGAGACCGCCTCCTGCTTGATCTTGGGGCACATGCGCGGTGGCCCGCCACTGTAGGGCGCCACTACGACCGGGTGGCTGCCGTCCGGACTGCCTTTGCTAACACTGATGACCGACGGGCTGCCGTACTCGCTGCCAGGGGCACTCAGCGACGCCTTCAACACAAACTTGCCCATCAGCCCGCCACCTGGCGGCTGCGGCTGCTGCGGCGGAATATACACTGGGTCCAATTCAGGCCGAAGGAGCTCGGCCACGAAGCCGCCAGAGGGGCTCACGTCGTTGATGTCCGCCAGGTTGAAGGGAGCTGTGGGAGGAGGCACAGACTCCCGGCCATAGAGGAGGCCGCCGCCCGTGCTGCCTGGCGCCACGCCCGGGTCGCCTCCGGCCCGGATCGGATAGCTGAAGCTGCAGGTGGAGGGCGCACTGGCAGGACCGCTGCTCGACGGCGAGGACGAGGATGAGGCTGATGCCGACGAGGACACGGTGGCGGCCACTGACTCCTGATGGGACAGTGAGTTGGAGAGGATAAAGTCCAGGTCCAGGAGATCGTTGAACTCCTCCGTCTCCCTCCGGGGTAGGAGAGCTGGGTTGTTGCCGCCACAAGCCGCACCGACTCCGCCACTTTCCAGGTCGGTGGCCACGGTCGCCGCCGCCAGGTCGTAGGGGCGGCCGGGAAGCACGGGGGGAAGTCGCTTCATGTGGGAGAGCTCCTCCCGCCAGCGCTGCAGGAACAGGAGGGGAGAGAGACCGTCGGTGTTGGTCCCCTGCTGCTACACTACATACTGGCGGGCCGGCCACACCGATACCGCCCAGGCACCGGGACTGGCAGGCACGAAGCGCCCGGGGCCTCCGGGCGTTAGCGCGGCAATCTCGGCCCACGGCCGGGCCCGAGGAGAGGCGGTGCGTCGGTTTGGAAGATGTTATGTCGTTGTCTGCCCGATTGCGTGTGAGCAAGCGCTGTGGCTCGGCAGCCCGGGTCCTGCCCCAGCCAGATCCCGGGGACGCTCCCGCCAACCCTGGAATTGGGGCACTGAGGATCTCCCTGTGCGCACCCGCCACGGGTACGCCTACGCGCCAAGCTCACTGGGGCCCAGCCAGTGTCTAGGGACACAGCCACCTCCCGCCGGTGGCCCTCGCGCCAGCTCTGCCGCCTGCGCGCTAGGGGACGTATGCGGACCTGGGGTGCGCCCCCGGCGGCTCCGCAGTGTAGGGACCACACGCATCTACAACTGAGCCAAGACGCTGAAGCCATCCTAGGAAGACTGCGGGGCCGGTGCGGTGGCCTCTCCTTCCATTCGCCGGGTGGTTCTCGGTGATCCCTGGGCTCCACCCGTCCCCACCCTACCCACAGAAGCCCACCGGACGATCCCGACCTTTCGAGGCAATACTCACGTTATTCGGGGCACCTGCTGGACGCAGTGTCTTCTCCCTTCCCGCCGGGCCGGACGCGAACGTGGAGAAGGACGGGAGTAGTGCGTCGCTGACAGCCATGTCAGACTCACCAGGTGGCTGCCTGAGGGCCGGGTGGGGCGCAGAGGCAGGAGTCAGGGGGGCCACTCGCGACCGCCGCTCGGGCGCGTCCCACCGGCCTCCGGCCTTCACCCCTCCCTGCGCCCCGCGCTGCACCTACCTCATTAATATGGGGGCCCAGAAGGTCCTCGGGAGCCCGAAGCAGTGGGGGTACACTAGCCCCAAAGTCAACGAAGGGGGGGGGG
>NW_024412401.1:32093512-32128415 GCF_014898765.1 Herpailurus yagouaroundi
GCTGGCCGCGGGCGGGTTGGTGGCTGGGTGGGGGGCCGGAGGGGCGGGGAGGGGCACTTGGCGGCTCCCGGTGCCGCCGCCGCCCGCCACCGCCTCTGCTCCCCGCGCGCCCGCAGCCGCGCTCGCTCTCTCGGGCCGGGGAACTGCCGGCGGCCGGCGCGCGCTCCTTACTTAACTTCTCGGCTCCCGCCCTACCCCCGCCTCCTACCCGCCGTACGCCACAGCCGGCCGCCAGGCCCCGCCCCCTCCCTTTCTTCTCCCCTCCCTCCTGCGGCCCCCCCGCGAGTTGCCATGGCAGCTAAATAAACAAACTCGGCGCACGTGGGGGCGGGGGGGAAGGAGGGGCGCGGGCGGGGCCCGGCGGAGCAGTGACGCCAGCTCGGCAGCTGGCGGGCAGGAGCCGTGCTGACGCCGGCGGCGGCGGCGGCTGCGTCGGCGGCGGCCCGGGCGCAGGGCGCTGGGCACCCAGCGCAAGTCAGGTCGCCGCGCGACTAGGGCAGTCCGCGTCGCCATGGTCCGCTTCCCGAGTTCGAAGCCCGTGGCTGAGGAGTCTGGTAGGGGCTGAGGGGTCGGAACAGCGCCCCCACCCCCGCTCCGGTCCGCGCTCGCCGCGCAGTCTGCGCGCTAGAGAAAAGCGCGATTATCCGCGTGACTCATCCAGCCCTCCGTCCCTTCCCTGCGCACGCAGCAGCCGGGCGCTGGTCCCGGAGCTCCAGTGCGGTCTTTTGGCCTGACCTCGCGAGGTTCCTCGCGGGCTCTCCTGCCGGTGGGGTGGGGTGGGGATGGGGTGGGAGGCGAGGGGAGGTGGGTACCCAGAACTATGGCGGGACTGGGAGCTTGAGAGGGTCGGGGTGGTGCTTCTCGCCTGGAAAAGGCTGAAAGAGGCCGCAGCGGGAAACGGGCGATAATGGTTTTGATATTTAAGGGAGCAAGGAAGGGAGTGAAAGGGCTCAAGACTTTGGGGGGGGGGGGCAGAGGGCCTGTGAAGCGCGGAGACACCTTTCAACCAGGGGATCTCAAAGCACTTTACAAGCCACGCACCCTCCTTTCCACTTTATGGATGAGCAAACTGAGTCATAAAGAGGTGAAATGGCGAGGTAAAGGTCAGACGGCAGCTCGCTCCCTTGGCTCAGGCTCTGAGCGGTCAAGCCCACCGAAAGGAATTTAGCTGGGAAAGTGGACACGTGCCAGGAAGTGGAGCGGTGCGGTGGGAACCCGGTTCCCGAAAAGGGCACGAGGAGCTCGCGGCAGCCGTTCCTGCCCACCGGGAAGAGAAGAGGAAACGGCGATCGTTATTTCAGCCTTATAACTTTGCCTTCCCACCCCCACACTCCCCTAAGTTTGTGATCAGTAATTTTCCAGCCGGGAAATGTTTTCGCCCTCATCTCTGCAAACAGTGGCTTTTTTTTTTTTTTTTTTCTTCCCCAAACGTGAGTGTGGTGCTCGGTATCGCCTGCTGAACGTAGGCTTGCGAGGTGTTTGGTTTGGATTGAGCCGCGCAGAGCCGATCTCAACCCGCCCTCTCCACGGAGCCTCCTCACCAGTAAACGCTGTCGATCCCAGGAAAGACAAGGGGAGGAGGAGGACTGGGAAAAGTGTCGAAGCCCTAGAACAGGGCAGAGTGTGCGCTCACTCTCACCCTCACCGAGCTCCAGTTGCCTCATATTTTAAGTCGTTGTCACCTGTTTGTTTGAGTTCTGCGATTCTGGTACCTATTAGGTTTCCAAAGAATATTTGTTATCCCTGATTTTTCCACTTCTTGCCGACCACAGAAGCATTCTTGGAATGCATCTCATCCGAATGAATCCACTCGGCCCTTTCTGCCAACGACAGGAATCCCTCTAGGTCCAGTGGGTTGGACGCATTTGAAGATGACTTCCATCCTTTGGCCAACTCCCGCAGCTGGGGAGAAGGGCATGCTTTGGCAGGGAAAGCCCGACCCTCCCGTGGCTTGGAAGGGTTCAATCTCACCCCATAGGAACAAGCCAGTTACTTTAACTCTGAAAACATTGCCCTTTTCAAACGGAGGAACCAAGAAAAGAAGACACCTGCTACCCCTCCCCCCACTCCTTTCCTTTGGATGGCAACAATTTCTTGGAATGCTAGAACTCCAGGATTGAATGGAAAAGTTACCCACTTTTCTATCAAGGCCTAGGTTTCTAAACCCCAATGAACTTAGATGAACCCTTGATCGCATGTAAACATGTAAATCAAGGACTTGATAGCCAGCTAACTTAGGTAGCCGGTGCGAGAAGTTTTTTCTACTTTGCTCTCATTTATCTAAAGCAGTAACCTTTCCCCTTCAGCAAGAGCAACTACCATAATGAAAAAACAATATGGCACAGGTGAACTGGAAACATACTATTATTACATCATATAATCAAGACAGGATTCTGAAACTCAGTTAAAAAGATGAACTTGTGGGGCACCTGGGTGGCTCAGTGGGTTAAGCCTCTGACTTCAGCTCGGGTCATGATCTCATAGTTCGAAAGTTGGAGCCCGGGTCGGGCTCTGTGCTGACAGCTGGGAGCCTGGAGCCTGCTTCAGATTCTGTGTCTCCCTTTCTCTCTGCCCCTCCCCTGCTTGTTCTCTGTCTCTGTCTCTTTCAAAAATAAATAAACATTAAAAAAATTTTTTTGAATGAACTTATAGTTTCCAAACAGCCTTCAGGAGGTTAGGTAAAGCCAGTGCTTCTTTGTGGCAGGCAACTATCTGGTTATTCCAATGACTGCATCATAAAGGGAAATCTCTGTATTTGCCCTGGATTTCTAAAAGTGGTAAGGAACTCGGGGCGCCTGGGTGGCTCAGTCAGTTAAGCATCCCACTTCGGCTCAGGTCATGATCTCGAGGTTTGTGAGTTCGAGCCCTGTATTGGGCTCTGTGCTGACAGCTCTGAGCCTGGAGCCTGCTTTAGATTCTGTGTCTCCGTCTCTCTCTGCCTCTCCCCTGCTTGTGCTGTGTCTCTGTCTCTCTTTCTCAAAAATAAATAAACATTAAATTTTTTTTTTTAAAAAAGTGGTAAAGAACTTCCAAGTTTACACCTCATCTCCTTTCAAGGCAGGTGCCTGGTGTGGCAACAGGGTTATGACCCTCCCTCTTTTCAGAACAGGTAGGTCCAGAAGAGTTAAATCCCTGCCCTGTATAATTTATAAACATGAGGCTGAGTAAACCTTTGATGACTAAATTGCACTCTAAATAATAATAATAGAAGACACCCTTTAAAGAAGAATTACATACTTACTGGTGACTTTATTTCAGCAAACTGATATTACAAGTTTTGTGGTATGGAAGTTAATTATTAATGTCCTTGGAGTTATAAAATAGACTTTTTTTTTTTTTTTCCAGCACAAACTGCATTCATTGGCAGAAGATGCAATGGAAGCCATCAGTGTCAGGGGGTTGATGACATGGAACTTTGACAGAGTGTGTGTGATAGATTGAAGAGGCTCAACATGTTTCAAATGAAGGACTCTGCACCCAGAAGTGAGCACCAGATCTGGGCAGATAGAGTTCCCCAGGGAGCCTGGCTGCACCCTGGCCTGCGGTGTCTGTAAAACTGCCACAAAACTCAGGAAAAGCTGCTTTTTCTGAAAGAGAAAGCAAGAGATGATTTTAAGTATCCAAATTGCTTTGAAATGAAGTCTGTACTGATAACTGAGAGAAGAGGGGCTTACAGGTTTCACGGGGTCGCAAAGGTTTTCGTAGCCTCCGCTTTCATCTGCTTGGAAACGCCAGCCTGTTTTTCACCTCGGTCGTGTGTGGAGGTTAAGAAAGTGGGCCTTAGCGCTCAGTCTCCTGGGTTTGTGTTCTGACTCTGCTGCTCTTAGCCGGGCAGGTTATTTGACCTCACTTTACCTGTTTCTTCTTTAAAATGGGGATAGTCACGGTACCTGCCTGTTAAATTGATGAGGATTACAAGTGGGATTATCCAGATAAGGTATTTATCATAGGCCTCGGGATTATGCATGATATGTCTGACCATCACCAGTATTTTCCAAGGCACCATAGACTTCACGAGGACAGGAGCTATTGCCTTCCTCACTGCTGTAACCCCAAGTCCTAGTACAGTGCCTGCCTGGTACACAGTAATGCTCTGTGTTTGTTGAGTAAATGAATAATGTACTTCAGCAGGAAGGTAGTCTTTCCTTTTCAGCTCCCCATTGGAGGTGCATTAGTCCCGTTTTTTTGTCAAGAGCTTCAATCCACCCAGACCCTGACCCTAATTTTTCCTCCCTTGTTTGATCGTTCGCAACCGGCTTCCCAAGATAGAAACCTAGATTCCCCTCAATTCTTCCCTTATTTTCTTGGGCCTGGGCATTTAGGCATCCACAGAGCTCAGCCATTTCCATTCCTAAGTGTCTCCACTACTTCTGCGAGAGTTGAGCTGCCTTGGCTCTTCTCATTTATAGCTTTTAGTTATTGCTGTGGCTTCCAAACTGTTGTGTTCCTCCTCCTCTTTCTCTGCCGCCTCCCCATAGTCCCACTGGAATTTCCCTGCTAGATACGATCCATTTTTGCTCACAAATCACTTCTTAGCCTAACAGAAGACACTCTTCCTACTATGGCCCTTGAAAACTTTGCAGGATCATCTCTAGAGACTGACCCCACCCTCCCTAAGCTTTAACTGGATGTTCTCTCAAGTCTGAATACATGAGTGTGTGTGTGTGTGTGTGTGTGTGTGTGTGTGTGTGTGTGTGTGTTTCCATTGGCTAGTCGAAATACTTTTTCTCCCCTTGGAGCCCTCATCTTCCTCAAGCTTCAGAGCCCCGTAGTCTGTTAGTCCTCCTCATCAAGGCTAGTACTCTTCCCTCTGAGCTCCAATAAAGCTGTGTGGTGACTGCTGTGGCATCTACCCAGTGGACTCTCTGATCTGGCTACTTGTTTGTGGCTCCTGTTCCACTGTGGCATCCTTTAGGACAAATGCCCAAGGAGTATGCATTTAAGGAAGAAGGGAGCAAAGCTGCTTTGGTAAGGCGACTCATCTGGAAGCCCTGCTCTTTCCTATCTTGTCAACAACATTTCTTCTGCTTCAGAGATCACTGGCTCGGTTCTCTGTTTTCCAATCCCTATCTTCTCTCCACCGGCTTCTTTTCTTTCATTGAAAAGTGCTATGGGAGCTCCTGGGTGGCTCATTGGGTTGGCTCAGTTCCTGATCTCACCTTTGAGGGTTCGAGCCCCACATCAGGCTCTGTGCTGACAGCTCGGAGCCAGGAACCTGCTTCGGATTCTGTGTCTCCCTCTCTGTCTCTGCCCCTCCCCTGCTCACGCTCTGTCTCTGTGTCTCTCAAAAATAAAATAGAACATTAAAAGAAAAGAAAAAAGAAAAGTGCTATGAAGGAGACAGAAAATAAAGTCCTTCATAACTCTGCCCTCACAAAACAGTGAGAGAACAGCCCTGGCCAAGGCATTGTAATAAAGCAAACTAGAAAACACAAACAAAAATAACCAAAAGCCAAACCAAAACCAAATGGAGAACGAATCACCTCTTTTCTGTAGCCAAATCCATTGCCTTTCAAAACCCGAACATTGGGTATTGAAGTTTTTAGAGCAGAGAATGAGTCACAGACACTTAAAAATCAATTCTGAGAAACTGAAAATCTTTTTCATGAACCTTTAAGTTTGATCACTTAACTTACATTTGCAGCCCCCCAATTTTAAGTGATATACCTTCTTTAAGACATTTAAAAAAATTCTAAACTTTAAAGATGTTCAAAAAGAAATTCTAAACCTTAAAGATGTCTGAACTGCCAGCATTTGTTAAATTCAACTTTTCAGTGTTTTCATCTTGTTCTGAGATGTTAAGAAGATACAAAAATAAACCAAAATCCCCCTCTTTTTAGGTTGTTTCTGTTTAAGTACAGAGTAATATCTTTTAAGAGTAGGATACATAGTAGTAACATTTCTCTTAACAAAAAAATTAGGGTCTAACATCTCTTACCATCTTCACTTAGCATGATTGTTTTTAAGGCCACAAGGAGAATCTTCTGATACTACGTGCATAAAATTAGCATTTAAAAGTAAAAGAACTAGCAAAACAAAAGCAAAACAAAGCAAATCAGCAGGAAAAAAAAAAAAAAAACCTATTGCTGGAGTTTTCTCCTTGACTTGGTCCACCAAATTTCCCTGGCTTGTTAAACTCTTTCCTGGGGAGAATTAACATTGAAAGAAATAAGACATATTCTCAGATTCTATTTTCTTAATTTGAAAGCCTCAGTACTTCAGATCCTTAGCGTAGGACAATGTTGTTTTTCTGAAGAAAACATGGTTCCATGGTTTAAATCAGAATGGAGGTAAAAATTTTGCATTATGGAAAGTGTAGGGATTTTGAGGGTTCAAAAGTGAATGCTTCACACCCTGAGAAGTGCAAACAAGAAACAAACAATTCTGTGTTTAATTTTCTTTTCAGTTTGTGGGCCGGACAAGAGGATAGGTTATTTTTGCCAATTTGACATTATGTACTTTGAGCCAAGGAAATGATTTTTGAAAAAATAATAATAACAATGCATTTGATTACCCTGCGGTTGACTTTTTTTCCACAAACATTGTGTTTGTTAATCAATTTTAATGTACTGGCTGGTGGGGATAGTGCTAGGAAGATGGCCAGTGCCAATGCTAAAGAAAAAAAAAAAAAGACCAAAATTAATTTCTGGCAGCACTAAATATCTCATTGTGCTTGATGCATTTTTCAAAGTCTGATAACTCAAATGTAGACACATGCTCTCATGTCAAGGGACGACCAGAAGCTTTTTTGAAAGAGGAAACCCTAGAATAGTTACCTAACCTTAGAGGAATTCCCAGCATTTTAATAGAGATTCAAGAAGGTAATCTATTCAGACTGCCTTCAGTCTATGTTGTCAGTTACTGATGAATTTTTCTGGTTGCTACATTTACCCAACAAAGCTCTCAGAGCCAAGTGTTTATGGGAAACACTGAACTGTTGAATTTCCATGTTCTGTGTTTCATTCAGCAAACTAGGTTTTCCATTAAAATAACGAGTCAATTGAGCTTCTTTAGGGACTAGCCACTATCTCTGGGTTATCTGGGTGCAGATTACAGTGTCCTTATCTGAGTTGCATTCTCTGTGCCGCCTTCTTGCTGTAAGTCAGTGAAGGAGGGCAGAATTTACAGTGTGATGGGAGAGGAAGGAAGGGCTTGAATTGCAGGTGGGAAGTGTAGCTACTCTAGGAGAGATGGCTGGGGCTGCCACCCATGAATTTGGATTCCAGACCTCTTACTGCCCATGACCTTGGGCAAGTTGTGCCATGCAGCGACACTCTACTTTCCTTGTCTGTAAAATGGGGCTATGAAATTACCTGCCTCACAAAGCCGTTGGGAGGATTCAGTGAGATGTTGGTTGCAAAGGCTGTCGTGAATGTTTGTTTTTCCCCTCTGGCAACAAAACCTGACACAGTTCTCCCAATTCGATGAACTTGAAATCGGTTCTGCGATACCTACCACTAGCAGATGATGCGGTATCTTGGTTTGAAAACTCAAGTGCTGGGGCACCAGCCTGGCTCAGTGGGTGCAGCGTGCAACTCTTGACCTCAGGGTCGTGAGTTTGAGCCCCTCGCTGGGCATAGCGATTACTTTAAAAAAGGAAACTAAAATGCTTTTTCATGGTTTCTTATTTCCCTCCAAATATTCCAGCATCACCGCAGATGCAACAACTAAGGACCATCCTCACCTGAAACCTCACAAAGACGCTGTTTTGAGTAGGGCCATGTATAAATTAACACGAGTTCACATCATGCCTTACAATGGGCTCTTTTGCTCTTGTCGAATCTAGAAAGACAGTGACTGTTGACCCTTCATAAACCAGTCAAGAGCTAGATTGGACAGAGGGAGTGTCAAGGTGAAGTTCGTAATTGATTGTAAGGTTGATAAGGTTGGCAAAAAAAATTTTTTTAATGTTTATTTATTTTTGAGAGAGAAGGCTAGCAAGCAGGGGAGGGGCAGAGAAGGAGAGAGAGGAAGAGAGAGAGAGAATCTCAGGCAGGCTCCCCATTGTCAGTGCGGAGCCCGATGTGGGGATCGATCTCACAAACCGTGACATCATGACCTGAGCTGAAAGCAAGAGCCAGACGCTTAACTGACTGCACCACCCAGGCACCCCCCGTGTTGGCAAAACTCTAACCTTGTTCCTGGAGGAGTACTAGAAAGATTTGCTGTGTTCTCCCTTCAAGGTTCGGAGGGAGTAGCCACTTTCAAATTAATAACATCATGACTATGAGACACTGTACCAAGTACTGTGCTGAGCCCTTTATATGCAGCAAGTCGTGTCCCCTTCAGACCACCCCTGTGATGTTGGTGATGCCACTGGTACCCAGGTCTGTAGGCTTGCAGGGGCGAGGACCCAGCCTGACTTACTCTAATTTTAGAACATAATGCAGCTTACTGGCACGTAATAGGTGCTCAGTATGTATGTGCTTAATAAGTGAACCCCAGTTTTCAATTTTGAAAAGTGCCGTGTAGAGTGGTTCAGTGACTGGAGATAGTGCTCTTAGAGCCCACACAGGGAGGGAGGTCTGTGGCATCAGGGCCCTGCATGCAGTCTGTCCCTTAGTCATCCTTGTTTGTTCCTGTCTTCAGCTGTGTGGAGCTTCCCTGAATCCAGAGTCCTTACTTCTCCAGAGAGTAAACCCCTAATCTTCTGCCCAAGTTGGGGGAAAAGCAGTTACCCCGTCGCACGGGGTTAGGGAGGAATCTTAGGGCCTAACTGTTTGGATGGATGGAAGGATAGGTGGAGGGATGGATTTTCCCACTGCTGCTTATTATATTGGCTTTCAGGCAATAATTCTGCTTTTATTCCCATATGCACTTTACTTTCTGAGTAACTTGGTGTCTCTGCTTCCTGAGCCTTCCAAGGTTCTTGTACCTTGAAATCAGTCTGCTTTATTTTCCACTTTCTCTGATCTAAATTTGTGGCCATTCGGCCATTTGCCTCTCAGTTGCCACTCTCTGTCCTGGTTGATTTTGTCTTTTCAATCCCTTTACTATCTATGAATGGGGTCTTGGAAAGAGTGTCAGAAAACATGTTTAATGCACCATGCTTAACCAAAAATCCCTTCCTCCTCTAATTATTTTACTTTTTAAAGTTACTTTTTTTTCTAATTTCAAAAACGAATGCTTCCTATTTTTTAAAAAAGTCAATAAATGTGTGTTTCAAGTAAAAAGGAATCCACATCCTACCAATCCAGATATGACTATGATTACCAGTTTGGTGTATACATTTTCAGAATTTTTATGTATATATAAAAATACTAAAATTTATTTTTCAAACATGGCTTATTTGCACACCGCTTTGTAAATTTGCTTTTATTTTCACTGAGCAATATACCATAGATATCTATTCATGTTAATACATAAATATACCTTACACTTTTAAACACATCATAGTTTTCCTGATATTGGTATTAATCAATCCATTTTGATGGACATTTAGATCATTTCCACTTTTCACTATTACAAAACTCCTACGTGCCCCCTTAGATACACTCGCTTATTTCCTTAGGCTCAATTTAGAGAAATCGTTTCATTAGGTTAATGTCATCAGATATCATCAAGTTGTTCCTCAAAAAATGTACATTCCCATCAGCAGTATATGTTCCCATCTGCAAAGTATCAGGGTACTGCTTCCTTACATGCTGTGCAGCACTGAGTGTTATCATCTTCCTTACATGCTGTGCAGTTATCATCTTGTTCCTTTGCTCCCCCTTTTAAATACTGGTATCGACGAATATCAGCTTTTGAGCTAGTCAACCTCTTTTGGAAGTTCGGGCCTCCTCCAGACTCTGACGGTTTGGAAATCGTAGTGTCAGAATGTAATCGGAGGCTTCCACTTTGCACATGTGGAAACAGAGGCCTGGGGATCAGAGGTGACTGGCCCATGCCACAACCCAGAACACGTGTCCTGACTCGCAGCCAAGTCCAAGTGTTCCCTGCATCAGACTGAACAGACACAGGAGCCCCATAACCTGCCCTTCCCTGACCCCCCTGAAGCCAGAAGCACGCACCTCAGGAGAGGGATGAGAACAGGCACTTTCCGGGCACCTTCTGAGAACCTTCCCCTGCCCCAGGTACTATGCTATGCCCACATAATCCCATTAGGTAGCTATTACTAATTCCATTACATGAGGGGGAAATGCAAGACCTGGAGATTTCAGCTAATCAGATTAGTAATCTGCACCCACCAGGGCGATTTAGCTCCGGGACCAGATGAGATTAGCTAGAGTGAATAGTGTGGCAGCCTGGGAGTTGGATTTAAAGGGAGGAAGAGTGGTATCAGCAAAGCCAGCCTGCCCTGCGTGGGCAAGGGAGATGTTTCCTGGGAAGACCTTCTGGTACTTTCTCCCCCCTAGCAAGTGCTAATTCAGGCTAAGAGTAAAAACTGGCAGCACTATCGACTCTCAAGGCGGCGTCTCGCTGTTTTGGGATCCCATGTTGCTCAGGGTTGAGCACAAGTCCAGCACAATGCTTGCTGGCTGAGCCTCTGTTCTGGAACGACTGAACTGTCCAGCATGGCCAGTGTGTAAATGTCAAGTAAACACCAAATTCAAGTGCAATCTAACTATTGTGCTGGGACTGTTTGCTTTAGATATAATAGTCAGCAGGAAGGGAGCAGGAGAGGGAGGGGGGGGGAACATATGTCACTTCATAGGGCAATTCGTGAACGTGTGAGCCCTCCCTTGCTTGGCCTGCTGGAATGTCACAGAGACCAACGTCAAATAAATAAAGAGCCTGCACTCCGTGTTGCAAAAATAAGCATGTCCATTTGCTTCAAAAAAAATTTTTTCAGATGAGGGAACATTTTCCAGTCAATCACACTGCAGCAAAGTCATTCTGTTGAATTTGTGACTCACAGGCTCTGTGTGTCAATAGACAGAGAAGTAAGCCCAGCGTTATGACTTTACTGGGAGATGAAGCAGAAGTCGGGATGAGGCAGGGCCGGCTTTCAAACAGGGCTCGAAGCTCTGACAATAAATAGCAAAGGAAAGTCTGACCGCTCACAGGCTGGGCAATTGCATCCGCTGTCACCTTTTCTTCGTTCCTTGCTTGTCTCCTAGAAAAGGACCAGTTTGAAATGCTAACCGACTTCATCCTTGCCTTGCCTCCACGTTGATGGGGGGCTGCGATTGACAGGGTGTCCCCTGTGCTTGGTGTCCCATCTCATTCTGTCCGCACAGCACTTCTGTAGGGTGGCTGGTGTCTGTGTTATTTTGCGGGTGAGAATGCTGAGGCCCCCAGAGCCAGGCACCTGTGGAAGCTTCTTGCCAAGGGTTCAACCACAGTTCTTTCTGGCTTCGATTTCAGACTCTGCACAATTTTTTTTTTTTTTTTCGGACAACCTCCCATTTTGCTGTTTTACTGTAAACCAGACGGTAGCCTTGGCATTGGGGCTCCACACATAAATAAAAAGTGGTTCCTGCCCTCAAAGAGCTCAGGGACCAGCCAAAATGTCCTTGTCTGGGATTCAAGACCACCGGGCCGGACTCAGTTCAGGTTGCCGGAAACTAGTAGGTATTTAAGAAAAGATAGCACCAGGAGACTCAAGGCTTGTTTTCCTAATTGGCACCATTTCCAGTTGCTTCGGGAATGCCTGAGGGATAGAAAAACCATGGAGAGATAATAGACCATAGATGAGCTAAAACATCATACTAAAACTGCTGACCCAAAAGCAAAGCCATCATGTGGCCAGTCCGCTTTATGCAGCATACTGGCTGAGACTTGACTTTCTGTCTCGTGTAGCCATGGGGCAGGGTGGGCAGGGACGCAAGCCTGGACCACGCAGCTGGAAGGCTTGGCTACCACACATGTGAGCTTGGGTCAGCCATTCACTCAGCCTGTGTGTCAGCCTCTTCTGCTGTGGCAGGAAGGTGGGAAGGAACAAGTCCCTTGTGGCTCAAAAGCATCAGGATTAACCTGGCTGGTTGGATCCATCTGCTCTTGACTTTGGATAGCCTTGGCCTCCATATTTGCAATGTTAAGAAATGAAAGAAGGGAGGAACCTGCTAGTTGTCAAGGTGGAGACATTTCTTCACTCTCCCTGCAGCTCTGCTAAAAAGTAACTTTGATCCTTTCAAACCCCCGCTGTCTGACCAGGACCAAAGCAGTTCTTAGAGTGGCTTTACCTTCATTTTAATGTAACACCGATTTGTTTTTTCTCCTTTCTCTCTGCCGTCCCAATATTCACCCAGTTTGGAGAAGCTGTCAGCGGGTAGAACGTATTCCCTGGTTGCCCTAGTCGTTCTAAAGTTCCAGTCCTTAAAGTGTTTCTTCTGGATGGCTGGGAAAATTCTTGAAAGGACAGGGTCAATACTCTTTTGCTGGAGTATA
Organism: Herpailurus yagouaroundi; assembly: GCF_014898765.1. NCBI lineage: Eukaryota > Metazoa > Chordata > Mammalia > Carnivora > Felidae > Herpailurus > Herpailurus yagouaroundi. The sequence goes on from NW_024412401.1 coordinate 32,105,846, forward strand.
CTTTTAAAAAATTTATTTTGGCTCTGTGTTGTTTGTCAAGCCCTCATGGAGCCCTGTGAGGAGACTGCTCCGTTTACCATTTTGAATTTCTCCCCTTCTAATTGGCAAGCATCATGTTTCCGCTGTAATCTGCCTGAAAAACAAACAGGAGAGTTTACACTGGTCTCTGTGCCAACCATCTGCCCACTCAATGATCTCTACAACAATGTAAGTGCTAGAAGACCAACTGTGTGTGTGTGTGTGTGTGTGTGTGTGTGTGTGTGCATGTAGGGGAAAAAATTCATTCACTCTTTCATACGGCTGATATTTAGGGAGCACCCGCCGTGTGTCGGGCTCAGCACTGGGCACTGGGAACTTTAGCAGAGAACAAAGATAGATGTGACCCAGCGGTCTCTGGGTGGCTCAGTCAGTTAAGAGTCTGATTCTTGATTTCGGCTCTGGTCATCATCTCACGGTTTGTGGGTTTGAGCCCTGCATCAGGCTCTGTGCTGAGCATGGAGTCTGCTTGGGATTCTCTCCCTCTCTCTGTTTCTCTTTCTGTCTCTCTCCCCCACCCCTACTCTCTCTCTCTCTCTCAAAATAAACAACCATTAAAAAAGAAAATAGATGTGACCCTACTCACAGCAAGCTTACAGTCTATTGCTAGGAGAAATACACTCATCAGATAATCACAAAGGCAAAAGAAAACGGCAGAAAACTGCTAGGAAAGAGGATGCAAGGTGTAGGAAATCTTCTAATAGGGGCAGCTGGTCTGGCTGGGGTGTATAAGGAGCGCAGTGGAAAGCTGAAAGTCATGTCGCCCTTGTGAAAGATGATCCCTGGTGAACGATTAAGGCCAAGTATTTATGCCTTAAATTTCTAAAACTAGCATGGCCTCAATGGTATTTTTGGATTATTTAATTTTTTAAGTTATTTAATGCCCCAGGGTAGGGACTTCGGACACAGAGATAGGACATTGCCTGGGAGACATACCCCGGAAAGAAATTGTAATACAAGGTGCCAGGTGTCACCAGAGCAGGCAGGATACCCAAGGTTGCCCGGGAGCCCAGAAGAGAGAAGGGTTGATTCTGGCAGGGAGGGCGCCCCACTTCTCGGAGTGGGGTTCAGGCAGAGCAGAGCACGATGGTAGGAGGGTGCGGGGGGGTGTAGGTGGAACAGGGTGAGATCCAGGGGGCTCAAAGTCGAGTATACAGGCAGGATTGGTGATCTTTGGGAAAGTCATCTGGGGACAAAAATTGAGGGGCCCAGTGTCAGGGCTTTCCTTAAATCAAATAGTTACTCAAGACCCACATGTTGAAGTTGTACTTCCCACACTTTCAGTGATTCTAGAGCTATGTTAATTTTTTTGTCATAGATTTATTCTACCAGTCATAATATGATTCATATTTTCTTTAGACCCACTCATTTTTAAAACTTTAAAAACATATTTAATAGTAATATGTGTGATATCCCAATTTGGATGTACTAGGTCAATATAACCTAGTACACATTGAATGACACATTGTATAACACATTGTATGACACAGTAAATGACACAATATTATGACACAATAAATGCAAAATTAAAATAATCAGTGTTTCGGGGCTCCTGGGTAGCTCAGATGGTTGAGCGTCCGCCTTCAGCTCAGGTCATGAGCTCATGGTTCGTGAGTTCGAGCCCCGCATCAGGCTCTTTGCTGACAGCTCAGAGCCCGGAGCCCGCTTCGGATTCTGGGTCTCCTTCTCTCTCTGCCCCTCCCCGACTTGTGCTCCGTCTCTCTCTGTCTCTCAAAAAAATAAAGAAATGTAAAACTTTCTGAGGGTTTAAAAAAAATCACTGTTTCTCCATGTGCCATTTAAAGAAAGTCTTCTTGAGTACTGCAAGTGGTACTCATATTCCATTTTTGTAAAAACTATCCTACCGTAACTCTAGGGCTGTTTACTTATTTATTTAAAAAATTACTTATTTATTTTGAAAGAGACAGAGCAGGGGAGATACAGAGAGTGAGGGAGAGAGAGAGAATCCCAAGCAGGCTCTGCGCTGCCAGCCCAGAGCCCAGCACAGGGCTCGAACTCATGAAACTGAGATCATGACCTGGGGCTTGAACTCGTGAAACTGTGAGATCATGACCTGAGCCGAAACTAAGAGTCAGACCCTTAACCGACTGAGCCACCCAGGCACCCCCCCAGGGCAATTTAGATGCTAAAAACCAAAGCTTACTGATTTCTTCTATCACTCATGAGTTACATTCAGCACCTGAGCAGAATCTTTTCTATCTAAATTGGTTTCTATGGGGCGCCTGGGTGGCGCAGTCGGTTAAGCGTCCGACTTCAGCCAGGTCACGATCTCACGGTCCGGGAGTTCGAGCCCCGCGTCAGGCTCTGGGCGGATGGCTCAGAGCCTGCAGCCTGTTTCCGATTCTGTGTCTCCCTCTCTCTCTGCCCCTCCCCCGTTCATGCTCTGTCTCTCTCTGTCCCAAAAATAAATAAACGTTGGATTCTCCCTCTTTTAAAAGCTCATTTTCTCCCATTTATCTAGTTCTGAAGAGCATGCCTGTCCATCCAATGATAGTGCACCCACATACCTCCTCTTGTGCTCCCCAGAGGCAAAGCTTTTGGTGGTCAGTTGCCTATTTTAAATATAGAGTGTATTTTCTGCCCATGAATACTCATAAGTAAAAGGGAATTTGCCCTAATTAAGCATCTCCTCTTTGAATCAATCCTCAAAAACGACCCTGAAACAGTAGTAGTTAAAGCTTCATTTTACAGATGAGGAAACTGGGGTTCGGAAGGATCTGAGTAATGGCTGGCCTCAGGGCTATGCGGCCAGCTGGAGCCGGGCTTTGTATTCAAAATGGTCTAGAGATCCAGAGCCTGGGGCTCTCTCTTTGGCTTCTAAATTTACTTGGGTGAACTTTGTTCTTCATCCACTTAACAGACATTTGCTAATGCTAGTTATGTACAAAATGCTGCTGTAGTAAGGGAGATTCAGAGAATATGAATGGCTTGGGCTGTGCTCCTGGAGAGTCAGAATTGAAAACAATTATGTTTTAACAATCAAGTTTAATTAATTATTAAGTTTAAAAAATTGAGTGTGTATCGACTAAAATATGCACATGGTAAAAGATTCAAATCGTTTATGAAAAACATCTAAGATTGAAAACAAAACCTTTTCCTATTACTCCTAAATACAAGACCTGTTCTATAGATGAAACCATCACGAATTGCTTCTTATTGTTTTTACTTTTTACTTTTCTCTGCCGCTCTACAAAGACTTTGAAGTGACTCAGGGAGAACAATATGCTTTCTTTTCCTTTATAATGTTAATATAGAAATAGAAAACCAAGTCTACGAAAAAAGAAGGAAGCCAGTATGCAATGTAGTTGCTATGACTGAATGTCGGATCTGCTTCTTAGTTTCCTGGTAGCCAAGGCGAAAAGGGAACAAGCCAAGGTCCAAACCTCTCATTATCACCGAGGAAGAAGCCTATTGTTGTTTCGGGTCTCCAAGCTTCAAGTTTACTTCTCACCTGGAAGCCCACATAGGGACATTATCAGACATAATACTTAATGTTTTGGGCTTTAGCTTTAACCACAAATGCCAATTTCTGCCCATCATTTCTTGTGAAGACTTTTAATTAAGGTCAAGGGCTTTACACTGAAGCAGACATCAGTGAGGGCTTGCCTCACCCGGCCTAACAACAGACTGTAAATACCAAGCAGGATGAATAAAGGGCTGGTTAGGGCTACGATTACAGCAGGAGCTCAGAGGACCATGCGATTATTTGCAAGTTAGGCAAGGGAGAAAGCCTTCACAAATGAGAAAAAGGTTGCACTGGGCTTGGAGGAGTAGCGTCACGACGCAGAGAAGGGGGCAAAAGGGAAGGACGTTCCAGTTTAGGGAGCAAGTGCAATGGCACAAAGAAATGAAACCACTTGGCTTGTGTGGAGAATGTCAAACTGTCAGGGGTTGAGAGAAGGAGATTCTAATAAGACTTCCATTAAAGAGGCTGGATTTGCTGCTTGGACATTTTCTAGCTCTTCTGAGACAACTTTTTGTTGAGTTAAGCAAAAAATGAACGAGGGTCAGATGGACCACATTTCTCTAGAATGCACACGGGTTTAAACGAAGGGGAAAAATAACTTGACAGAATGTTGTCTTGGCTCTTGCCAAACCCAAAGTATTTGAAAAATCACACGAGACGCATCTCGAACCCAAACACATGCCTGGATCCTCCCACTCCTAATTGCAGCTGCAGCCATTTAATAAAATGAATTGTGTACAAGAAAATGGGGTCTGAATGGGGGAGCCTCATTAAAAAGAGTGACTGATGCAGGGTGGTTAGCTCGGTTTACCCTCGAGAGAGTGCGCACATCTCATGACCTTGTAGAAAAAGAGAATGGGCCAATGGGCAGTCGCTAACCGGGCTATTGACGCAGCTCTTGTGTAGAACAATTAAAACCCCATATTACTGAACTTTATTGTATCATGTGCAGAAAGAACTCAGCACCTCTTGTTTCTTTCCTTCCTCTGTCTCTCAGTTTTACATTTCAGCGTGTAAAGAATGAAAAGAAAAGAAATGTGTTTTGCATCAGTCTCTATTCACATGAGTGGAGACCAAATGAGAGATGGCGGAAATAGAAGAACAAAGTCTCTAACGTACTATTTATTATGATTCTAAATTCTTGGCTTGAGGATCATGGACACTTGAAGAATGGGAGGAATCTGAGGCTCAGAGAAGTTAACGGATTTTGTCCGTGATCCTCAGTTGGTCAGTTGTAAGACTTCAGACTCAGACCTGGCCTCCGGTGCCTGTCCTTTTTTAGCTCACACACTTGTGTTAGGCTCAGGAACTGAGAATCCAAGTGGATTCTCTCGGGGTGCCTGGGTGGCTCAGTCGGTTAAGTGCCCAACTTCATGACACGAAGGTGAGATCGTGACCGTGGCTCAGGTCACGATCTCACGGTTCTTGGGACTCCGGACCTGCATCGAGCAGTGCTGACAACACAGAGCCTGCTTCAGATCCTCTGTCCTGCTCTCTCTGCCCCTCCCCTGCTCTCTCTTTTTCTCTCAAAAATAAATAAACATTCAAAATATTTTTAAAAAGAGGATTCTCTCACATATTCCTCCCTCACTCCCTTCTTCCCTTCCTTCTTTCCTTCTTCCCTTTCTCCATCGCCTCCCTCCTTCCTTCCTAGACAGACATTTGTTGGATGATCAGTGGTGGCTCAATGGTAGTTAAGGTATATTCACACTTGGTGTGGAGAGACTGCAGTGTAACCGTGCTATTATAGAGCTTAGAAAGAAAATGAGACACAATAGGTGTGTGTGTGTGTGTGTGTGTGTGTGTGTGTGTGTGTTGGGGTGGGGTGGGGTATAGGAGAATAGAGGAGGAGGGCTTCACGGAGGAGGAGGAAGCCTCAAACAGGCCTACAGAGAATCTACTGGATGGATCTGTGAGGGAGTAGGGGTAGGCATGGGGTGCGTGGCAGGTGTGGAAAGATCGGTGAGCAGTTGGGATCGAGGGCGCTGAGGCTGAGTGAGGCCAGGGCTGGGTTTGGGATGGGGGTGGTGGTGCTGGCAATAGATGAGGGAGAAGGGGGCAGGGGGCAGATCCCAAAGGGTCTTAAGGTCCATGTGAAGGAGGGTGATTGGGCTTCATGGTGTTGTCACACTCAGGCCTGCTCAAAGTCCATCCTCTTGAAACGAGGGTTCACGGAGAGGAGCCTGGCTTCTATTTTCGTGTGTTTCACGTGTGTGTGTACGTATGTGTGTGCGTGCACGTGCACACCTGTTATATTGTGAAGGTCTTTAATACCATCAGAACGGCATGCTTTTTTCGCTAGACACGCAGGATTCATGCACTTTTCTGTACGTAGGCTACCCCTCAGTGCTTACGGGAAAAAATGACATGCTGGGCAGAGTCCTTATCAACTTTCGAAACCACAAACTGAACTCATTAAAACAAAGATCGCGGTAAAGTAATTGGAATCCCTGGAATTATCTTTCTTGGCTCACGGCTCAGAGAGTGGGACCCAAAGCAAATCTTGGGAAGGCCAGTGGGACTTTCTGGGGAGAAAGGCTTTCCCACCTGGATGTCCAGGGATTTCTCGTTCCTGATCTTGGTAACACTGTCACCTCTGGTCACTCAGCTCAGAAACCTGGGAGTTCCCCTTGACTACTCTGTCTCCCTTACTCTTTTTCTTCTTTTTTAAATGTTTATTTATTTATTTTGAAAGAGAGAGATTGAGAGAGAGAGAGGCAGAAAGAGAGGGAGACAGAGAATCCCAAGCAGACTTGTGCTGCCAGCACAGAGCCTGACATGAGGCTCGAACCCACGAACTGTGAGATCATGACCTGAGCCGAGACCAAGAGTTGGACACTTAACCGACTGAGCCACCCTGGCGCCCCCCTCCCTTACCCTTCTTCTATAGTCTCCCCATCCTCCTAACCTCACCTCCAAGTACTTCTGTAATATATCGCTTTCTCTCGAGCCCTAGGTCCCTGCTCCAGTTTGGGTCTCCTTTCTCTCTCACTCTTCCATTTCAAAAAAACCACACAACCAAAACAATTCATCTTTTTTTTACTTATTCTACCAATTCAGAGTTGGCTGTATCATTATTGCCTGGATTATTGCAACCGCTCCCTAAATGGCCTCAGGGCCTCCACTCTTAGTCCCTTTCTCACACTCCCGCCGGAGTGACTATTGGAGCGTGAATATAACTTGCCACTGTCCATCCTTCCCTCTGCCATGGAGCAGCGCTAGGCCCGCCATCCCTTATGCCCCCGTGCACTCCGCGTCTTGCCACTTCCAGCCTCAAACTTTATGCTGACCAAAATGACAGCTTGTAGCTTCGAGAGCAAGGGAAGCTGCTTTTTGTTTGCTTGCCTGTGTGTGTGTTTTGTTTTGTTTTGTTGTTTTTTGTCTTGTTTTTGCTTTTGTTTTTGTAGCTTGCTTTTGCTTTCTCTTGTTTTGCTTCTGTGTCTTTGCTCACAAAGTCCCCTGCAGTGGGGAGGCCCTTCCCATGCCATCACTTACTGTCCCAAGGGGGCTCTCGAAAGAAGAGTTCCTTTGAATCAGCTTTTGATCTTCAGCACCTGGCACAAAAACGGGCATGTTGTAGATGTTCAGTAAATACTTACTGGATGACAGTATTCTTGCCTCATGAGCACAGCCCAAGATGCCCATTCTCTTATTCAGTCACCAGTGCATTCACCTGCACAGTCTCATCTGATCTTCGAAGTCCGTAGACAGGGTGCCATTCATATTATATTAATATTGTAGCAGTTGGTAAGTAAATAGCAACTGTCCTGAGTGCTCCTTACCACACTGGTTTCTCCCCCAGAATCCCTTCCTATGATCCAACACCTAAAGGGTCAACTCAGCCACTGTGGGGTCCCCTTGCTCGAAGGGTTGCTAAATGATGGTGCACTGTCACCCCGGTCCCTTGGGAGGTTTTTCCAGTCCCCATTTTACACAGGGAGCCCCAGCAGGCTCACGCTGCCCCTGCCTGTGAATCTAGGACTCTTCCCAGGACACAGTTAAGCCTCCTTCTCCCGCCTCTTGTATACGATGGCAGGTATCTGGGCTGGTGGAACCCACCTGAGTTTGGCAAACTCCTCCGTGCACAGAGTAAGGCTCAGGATAGCCAAGAGAGTGTTGCAAATTCAAGATCAGCCAAATTGGATTTAGTTCAGCTCATTCAAACAACATTACATTCACACGGAGACACAGTGGGTCATTTCTGGCCCGAACGCATAATTATTTCCCTTAGGTTATAACCGTTTTGCTGTCTCTCACTATCCAAAAAATAGTCCCCATTTCCAGCTTATACTTAACTGAGAGGGAGTAGGAGACAGAGCACAGAGCACAATAATCGTTGCCGTTTCTGGACGTGGGCTCCAAAATTTACACATAACTAAAAACCTACTTCCAAGTGCTAAGGTTTTGTGCTCTGAAGCCCATCCTTCAGCTGGACTCTGCTGAACGTCTGGGAATTTGAAGAACTTCACGTCCACCTCCTATCTGCCTTGGAACCATCTCATTCCTGGACCTCTTGTTCACCAGGAAACCAGGACCTTCTCTGAGGCCCCAGGCCCTCCGTAGATGGCCTTGGTGCCAACCTGTCCTTCTGGAAGACTTGAACACACGTGAGAAGTTCAGGGCAAAGAAATGACCACTGTCACTCTATACTGGCCTGGAGCATGTCATAAACCAATGGCAAGCCTATAAACATGGATGGAATAGGCACTGTGTGCCAGGCACTAGTCTGTGAGAAAGGGATAGCTTGTGTTATCTTGATTTTACAACACAGTTTTTTTTATTGTTGTTGTTTTTGTTTTTCATACTTTAACATCTTTAAAACTGGGATAGGCATTACAATCAATGGCTTTTACAATTGCTACTGGACAGGTGCTAGTCATGATGTGTTAATGCCTTAATCAATTGATTTTATATATAAATATGTATAATATGCACAAGAGTGATAAGTGATATAAAAATCTATTTTTTAAAAAGTTTATTTATTTTGAGAGAGAGAGAGAGTGGGGGGAGGGGCAGAGAGAGAGAGAGAGAGAGAGAGAGAGAGAGAGAATCCCAAGTAGGCTCAGAGCTGTCAGCACAGAGCCCGATGCAGGGCTCAAACCCACAAACCCGTGAGATCATGACCTGAGCCAAAATCAAGAGCCCAACGCTCAACTAACTGAGCCACCCAGACGCCCCTCAAAATGTATTTCTAAGTAAGTTCAGAAGAACTCTTTCACTAAGTATAAAATTTAAATTCCCACTGATAAGAAGGCAATGTGTCATGATGTAGTTAGCAACATTTTTTCTTTCTTAGTGGTACCCAAAATAATGGTAACACTAAAAATTTGCTGGGAACACCTGGCTGGCTCAGTCGGTGGAGCACACAAGTCTTGATCTCAGGGTTGTAAGTTCGAGCCCCACGTTGGGTATAGAGATTACTTAAAAATAAAATCTTAGGAGCACCTGACTGGCTCCATCAGAGGAGCGTTGGACTCTTGATCTCGGGGTCCTGCGTTCAAGCCCCATGTTGGGTGTAGAGATTATTTAAATAAATAAAACTTTAAAAAAATAATTAGAATCTTAAAAATATATATAAATAGGGGCGCCTGGGTGGCGCAGTTGGTTAAGCGTCCGACTTCAGCCAGGTCACGATCTCGCAGTCCGTGAGTTCGAGCCCCGCGTCAGGCTATGGGCTGATGGCTCAGAGCCTGGAGCCTGCTTCCGATTCTGTGTCTCCCTCTCTCTCTGCCCCTCCCCCGTTCATGCTCTGTCTCTCTCTGTCCCCAAAATAAATAAACGTTGAAAAAAAAATTAAAAAAAATATATATATATAAATAAATAAAAATTTGTTGGCAGACTAAATTTGATGAAATACGGTGTGTGAGATGTGCAGCTGACTGCCTGTTGAGTGGCCTTACAAAGTGGCCTAATTGTGTAGAGGACACTGTGGCCTGGGGGGTTTAGCCCAGGGTCATGGCAGATTTAGAGATTGGATTAGGCCATCTGTTTAGGGCTGCTTCAACTCTTGGAAGTAGAATCACATTATCCAGGTTCTGGGATATGGAATACTTATGTTGTGTTACATCATATTGGTTTATACCATGCCATGCCATATTAAAAATTGATTTACAGTGAAAAGCACAAATGTCACAGTAAGAACAACATCCTAGTTGCTAGCATTCTCTCCCTCTGGAGGACCTGTCCATGGGCAGGCAGGGTATGACTTAAAGGTTACCTCCTAGGTCTAAAATCCAAGCAGGAGGTCAATTATGGGCCTTTAGTCTTTGAAGGTATCAGCCCCCACCAGCCTGGCATACCCATCCCACTCCCGGGAAGGGAAGGCTCAAAATCCACCAGTGTGTGCACCTGTCCCTGAACAGTGCTGGGATCTACCTCTGAGTCTCACCAAGTCTTTTTGCCGTGGTCTGCAAGGCTCTAGACAACCTAGCTCCCTGCTTTGGGACCCCAACCCCTGCCCGCCACCTGCAGACTCCTTTCTGGCACCCACCCCCTTGTGTTCCTCCAAATTCCCCGTGTTCTCCTGCCTTTCCTCTTTTGCGTCTGCAGTTTCCTCGCCTTAGGACGCTTTTCCCCAGGCATCCAAATGGCAGATTCTCCCCATTTCCCATCTTTGCTCAAGTACCAGCTTCTTGGCCCAACAGGCCTATAAAATATTGCAATCCCCACCTTCCACACCTGGAAATCTCCATTCCTCTTGCTGACTTCGTTTTCTCCACGTCACTTGTCATCATCTGACATATCATTTATTTTTCTTAGTTTTTTTTGTTTGTTTGTTTGTTTGTTTGTTTGTTAGTTGCCCTAGAATACAAGCTCTGTAAGAGCAGGACTCCAGTCTGTTTGATTCATTCAATGTCCTCCTCCCTAAGACAGCGCTTGGCATTTGGTGAAGGGTTTAGTAACTGTTTGTTAAATGAATGAATCAATCTGTTCTTACGGCAAATCCCAGGCTGACACTCTTCCTTCTTGCCCCCAGCCACTTCTGTTGGGCACATTCCTTCTTTAGATTATCTTAATCCTGAGTCCAATTTAATTTTGCTCTGGAACAGCCATCCTTTCTCTTTTGGGTTTTGCATATCTCGTCCCTAAAGCTTCAGGGCGTGTTACTCTCACTTCTGACTCCAGCCCCGGGACTGGCCTGGGTGAACTGAAGGGCTTGCGGGGATCAGGTCCTGCTGACACCCAGGCAGCCCTCTCCACCTAAGGCCCTGGAAGAGGGCAAGAAAAGGTCAAGACAGATTTGAGAGTTTTGGAAAGAAAGTAGGAGGAGGTTGTATGAAAAGAGGAAGCGGGGCCGTGGTCTGAGTTAGAAACTCAGGAGCAGGTCGTTGGAGAGTGTGCTAGGGAGTGTCCAGTTCAATGACATTTGTTTCTGTTAAGGTCAAAGCGTGCTTCACAGACGTGAATTCCAATGGAAGAGCTGATAGCTACCACGGTCTGTGAGGGCAGGAAAGGTTGGCCGTCGGCTTACCAGTCTTATTGGAAGGGACTTCTCCAGTGACGTCAGGGGTATGCACAGAGATAGAAGGCCACACCCAGGTTGCAGGCCTCCCCACATGGAAGGGACTCCCTGCCTCCAGAAAACCTTCTGCCCTCTGGGCGGGAGAAAGGCCAGTCTGAGACACCTACAGCCCCCGATTAAATGAGATCATGGCTCAGTAACTGCCGGTTTATCTGTCTACTCAACTAGACAGGGAGATCTCTGGGAGCAGGAAAGCTCCTGTTTGCATCCCTGTCCCACCACATTTTTTTTAAAGAATTTTGTTTTTAGGGGCACCTGGGTGGCTCAGTCGGTTAGGCATCTGATTTCGGCTAAGTCATGATCTCACTGTTTTTGAGTTTGAGCCCCGCTTTGGGCACTGTGCTGACAGCTCAGAGCCTGGAGCCTGCTTCAGATTCTGTGTCTCCCTCTCCCTCTGCCCACCCATCCTCCCCCCCACCCCAAATTGTGCGTACGCGCACTCTCTCTCTCTGTCTCTCAAAAAAAATTTTTTTTTGGTTTCTCATCCCTGGCCCCCCATATGCACAGCCTCTCCTGTTATCAACATTACCCATCCGATTGGCACATTTGTAACCACTGATGAACCTACATTGACACATAATTATCCAAAGTCCATAGTTTACATTGCAGGTCACCCTCAGTGTTGTACATTCTATGAATTTAGACAAATGTATAATGACATGTATCCACCATTATAGCACCACACAGAGTATATTCAGTGCCCTAAAGATCCTGTGTGCTCAGCCTACTTTGTCCCTCTCCCCTCCCCTGACTTCTGGCAACCACTGATCTTTTTACTGTCTCCATACTTTTGCCTTTTCCAGAATGTTAGGTGTTGGAGTCATGTAATATGTAGCCTTTTCCAACTGGCTTCTTATGCTCACGAATATCCATTCAAGTCTCCTCCATGTCTTTTCCTGGCTTGATAGCTTCATTTTTTTGTACCGTTTGAATAACATTCCATTGTCTGGATATCAACCTCAGTTGATCCAATCAGCTACTAAAAGACATAATTTTTTTTTTCAAAATTGTGGTAAAAATGCACATAACATAAAATTTACCATTTTAGGCACTATTAGCTGTACAGGTCAGTGTTATAACGTCTATTCACATTGTTGTGCAACCATCACCGCCATCCATCTCCAAAACTTTTTCATTTTCCCAAACCGAAACTCCACACCCATTGAACACTAACCCTCTATTTCCCCTTGCTCCCACCCCCTAGTGACCTCTACTTTCCTTTCTGTAGAAGTTTGGCTGCTCTGTATACCCTGCGGGAGTGGAATCATACAATATCTGTCTTCTTGTGGCAGGCTTATTTTAGTCTAATGTCTTCAAGGTCTATTTGTGATGTAGCTGGTGCTAGAATGGCATTCCTTTCTAAGTCTGAATAATATTCCATTGTATTTCTATGCCATATTTTCTTTACCTGTCATTTATCAATGGATACTTAGGCTGTTTTCCCGCTTGCTGTTGAGTTATCTTGCATCCAGAATTCTGGATAAGAGTTCCACCAGCAGTTAATTGATGAACGATGGCACCTTGAGAAAGTCTGGGGTGAGGAGAACCAAAGAAAGTACCCCCCCTCCCTTGAAGGAGTGGGTACAGTCCCAGGAAGGCTGCCACCACTTCAGAGCAGAAGGAAGCTGATGAGTGAATTTATTTATTAAAAAAAAAAACATTTGGGGAGGCTCCTGGGTGGCTCGGTCGATTAAGTGTCTGGCACTAGGTGTGAAGCCTATTTTTAAAAATTTCCCTTTCTTTCTTTCTTTCTTTCTTTCTTTCTTTCTTTCTTCCTTCCTTCCTTCCTTCCTTCCTTCCTTCCTTCCTTTCTTCTTTCTTTCTTTCTTTCTTTCTTTCTTTCTTTCTTTCTTCTTTCTTTCTTTTCTTTCTTTCTTTCTTTCTTTCTTTCTTTCTTTCTTTCTCTCGGTTTATTTATTTATTTTGAGAGAGAGAGAGAGAGAAAGACAAAGAGAGAGGGAGAAAGAGAATCCCAAGCAGGTTCCATGTTATCAGCATAGAGCCTGACTCAGGGCTTGAACTCACAGAACCATGAGATCTTGACCCGAGCTGAAATCGAGAGTTGGACACTTAACTGACTGAGCCACCCAGGTACCCTTCTTTCTTTCTTTCTTTAAGTAATCTCTACACCCAACATGGAGCTCAAACTCATGGCCCTGAGATCAAGAGTTACACGGTCTTCCGACTGATCCAGCCAAGTGCTGGAGTGAATTTATTTGAAAAAAAAAAAAGTTTTTTTAACGTTTATTTATTTTTGAAAGAGAGCACACAAGTGGGGGGAGGGGCAGAGAGAGAGGGATGGGGCACAGGCTCCTTGCCAACAGCAACGAGCCCCATAGAGGGCTCAAACTCACCAACCATGAGACCATGACTTGAGCTGAAGTTGGACACTCATCTGACTGAGCCACCCAGGTGCTCCCCAGGTGAGTGAATTTACATTGGTTCTGAGAACTTGGTCACTCCCAATGGGGTTCCTGCTGTCTCCTGTTTCTAGCACTGCTCAGCAGTACCATTCTCAACACTCAAAGGGCCCTTGGATATGTTTTTAGGAAAGATAAGGGTCCAAGGACTGCACTGGGTCTATCTACTCTCAGCCTGCTTCAAAAAGAAGAGTTTCTCAAGGTCAAGTGCAAGAATTTAGCATTTATTAAGCACTTGTGGGCCCGGGCATTGTGCTGGCCCTCATCCATCTGTTTTCACAGATTCCTAAGCCCACAGATCAGGATGATCCCTTTAGGTGCTCCCTGAAGTCCAGAGAGGGTCAGAGCTGGCCCCAGGTCACACAGCTCTTAGAGCCAGACTTAGGTTGCCGCAGCACCCTCTGCTCTCACCTCCAAGTCCACTGTCCCCAAGGGGGCTAAGCCATAGCTATGGTTGGCATTTGGAAAATATTTGCCAAATTTGGGACTAACGTCCAAGCCCTGGCCCCATAGAACCCAGGGGGTTGGTGTAAGATCAGTCAGGGTGGGTTCCTGGATGTTGTGGTCTCAGAGTGAGCCAGACGGCTTCTGTGGCCCTTCATCTGGCGCCTTCAGCTCCATCCTGGTGGCCTCTGAAAGGTCTCATGGCAGACCCAGAGGCCAGTGGGTCTGGGTCCTGACCCTCACTAACTGAGTACTCCCTGCCTACCTTAGGAGGCCCAAGATGGCCAGGAAAGGGCCTGGGGTCAATTGAAAGTTGACTTGTCCTAGAAAAAAATCTGTCCCCTACTCCCTCACCCTACATTCTGTCCCCATTTCTGACCCCTGGGTCCTCCCTCAGGTTGTCTAGAATGCAGGAGTCACTCCAGCTGGCATTGCCATTCTGGAACCTGTCACTTTCCAGCTGTATGTCCTTGAGCAAGTCACTTCTCTATCCTTTGTGTCTCCATTTCCCTTTCTCTGAAATGGGGATAATTATTGTCCCACCTTATACTGTCCAAGATGTGGGGTTTCAAGAAGTTAATACATACAAAGCATTTAGCATAGAATCGGCACGTTTCCACTTAATAAATGTGAGCTTTCATTATTGGTAATCCCTTCTAGGTGTGCTTTTCTCCATCTGGAATGCCCTTCCTGTCATTTGTGCTGCAGACTCAGCTCTAATGCAACCTCCTCCACTAAGTCTTCCAGATTCTGGCCAGAGGGATGGGACCCTTTCAAGACTTCAGAGGGTTTTTCCCCCACTCATTCACTGTGTTTGCTGTTTGCAGGCTCAGATCGTCTCCCTTGCTGATTTGCAAACTTCTTTGGGCCAGGACTGTGTGTTTTTCCCTGTGCAGTCTGTGCGGCACGAAGCATGCTTCCACACTCCATCTCTTCCACCTCTAGGGCTTGGATCTTGAGGCCATGTGGAAATTGCAAGCACTGCACAGGGTGAAGAGACTCAGGACTCCAGTGAAGCAGTCAGCGTACAGTTGGCTGGGGCCACATCTCTTTGTTCTGGGTTCTAGGTTCTCTATCTGTACAAGGAGGACGCTGAATTAATTGACTTCCAAAGTCCTTCCAGACTTGACCAGTTTATACATAAATAGCAGGCACTAAATCCTTCAGAAAGGAATTTCTCCCATCTGTCAAGTTGGACTTCCCAGCCTCCAAAATTCCATTTCAACTGTCATGTGTTCTTTGTTGGCTTTAGAGCTTGGGGGTTGGAGTCGCTGAGACCTGGGATTGAATCTTTGTCCTCAGTAATGGCGGCCACATGCAAATCACTTCTTCATTTCTAGGAAACTCCCTTTCCTGATCTGTCTACTGCAGACGGTAATAACCTCAGAGTTATTACAGAGGGCATGTTACAGGAGATAATTGTTAAAGGGCTTAGTACTGTGCTCCTGATGGAGTCAATCAACTGTAGCTATTATCTTCATTCTCCAAAAAATAGGAGAAGAGAAGAAAGAAAGAAAGAAAGAAAGAAAGAAAGAAAGAAAGAAAGGCACCTGGGGCTCCCCTTCTGACCAAAGTTTTACATAAACAAACAGTTGTGTTTAAAAATAGGGTGTGTGTGTGTGTGTGTGTGTGTGTGTGTGTAGCCCATCGTTAATTAATACGCTAATTTATTTTACTAATGGTAGTCCTTAGTTCTTAGGTCTTATTGTAAGTATACCTTAATGAATAGACGCCTCCCAAACAAAGCATTTGCTAGACCAATGCCTTCAACCATTTGACTTGGACTCCTTTCCACCACCTTGCATCTTCCACTTGCTCCTGTACCTGCTCTGTTTCAGGCTCAGATCTCTACACCCATCCGAAGGTAGGACTGAAGTTTTGTTCCATTGAGAAAAGTGATGGCCACGGTTTTCCTTAAAAATGAACTGTAAACATTATTGACTAGTAGAGATTAGTCTGTGCCAGGCACTAAGAAAAGGGCCTCATATGCATTAGCTCCTTAAATCCTTCTTGATAGGCTCTGCAATCGGTGTTCCCGTTATCTCCACAGGTGGGAAAACTGAGGACCAGAAATATCTAGACACTGGCATGAGATCACAAGACCAGTATGAATGGTGAGGTCAGGATTTAAATGCAGTAATCTGATTCCAGATTCTCAAGATTAGCTACTGGGCTTTATTCCCTCCCCTGATGGTGGATGAAGTTTGAAGACTGGGGAAAGGCAGCGAGGTGAGGGATATGGGGATTAGAGGGGGAAGGACAAAGGTCCTCTCTCCTTACCTTTCATGTGCCTGTTGTAATTCAGGCAGTCACCCTTTCTCCCACATGGTTGGGACAATGAGCCTCCTGGTCCACAGCTGGCCACTTGAGATCAATCTGTCCTCGCAAATGGCCAAGAAGATCCTTTCACTCCCAAATTTCCCTATTGAACTGTATCATCCAAACACACACAAATGAGTAGGGGAAGTGCACATTCTTTAGTAAACTGGTGCTGAAACAACAGTCCAGCGTTTAGAAAAAAGGTTACACACACACACACACACACACACACACACACACACACCACTGGAGTTACCTCACACCTCATGTAAAATAAACTCCAAGCAATTTAAATATATAAAGATAACATATATATATGTCTATATAAACGTATGTATATAACTATTTTTATGTCGAAATGGAAAGAGCATTCCTAAGTAGTGTGCAAAAATACAGAAGTTACAGGGCACCTGGGTGGTTCAGTCAGTTAAGCGTCTGGCTTTGGCTCAGGTCATGATCTCACAGTTTGTGAGTTCGAGCCCTGCGTCAGGCTCTGTGCTGACAGCTCAGAGCCTGGAGCCTGCTTCAGATTCTGTGTCTCCTCCTCTTTCTCTGCCCCTCCCCTGCTCATGCTGTGTCTGTCTCTATCTCTCAAGAATAAATAAACTTAAAAAAAATTTTAAAAAATACAGAAGTTACAACAGATGGACAGATTTTACTACGTAAATACTTAAGGTTCATATATATAGGGGAAAACCCAGCACAAATAAAATTAAAGGGGAAAACATAAATACTGGGGAAATATTTGCAATGTATATAACAAGTGAATAGTTAATAACCTTGCTACATACAGCCACCTTTTAAAATTATAAGAAAAATCCAGTGGGCAAAATGTGCGAACTGCCCAATTATAAAAGAAGAAATAAAAATCACCAACAAGTGCATTTATTTATTTATTTATTTATTTTATATATGAAATTTATTGTCAGATTGGTTTCCATACAACACCCAGTGCTCATCCCAAAAGGTGCCCTCCTCAATACCCATCACCCACCCTCTCCTCCCTCCCACCCCCCATCAACCCTCAGTTTGCTCTCAGTTCTCAACAGTCTCTTATGCTTTGGCTGTCTCCCACTCTAACCTCTTTTTTTTAAATTTTTTTAATTTTTTTATTTTTTTTAACAAGTGCATTTAAAAAACGTAATTTCCCTGGAGACCAAAGGCACAAGTAAAACAAGATACTATTTTTCACCAACCATCTGAACAAACAGGGCATGTGTATATCCCTGGTGGAAGTGTCCAGTTAGCCTTTCAGGAAGAGGGTTTTGCAACTCGAACCTGTAGAGAAATAAAAATGAGCATGACTTCGAATTCTAGGAATTCGTTTTGGGAGCGTGCTTAGGCATAGTCAGCTTCAGGTCTTCAGATGAGAGGAGAATTCCATGTTGTTTAGAGTGTGTGCCTGTCTGTTTCTCCCGGAGCTTGTGAACCCAGCCCGGTCAGAAATGAATCTTATTCCCAGGGTTGTGCACAGGCTCTCGCTAAGGGCCAAGTGGAAAGTAGTCCTCCCCTTTCACCTTTTCTTTTAATGTTTCGACTTTATTTAGAGAGCGAGAGGCAGTGGGGGAGGGGCGGAGAGCGAGGGAACAGAGGATCCGAAGCTGCTCTGCATCCACAGTGGCAAGCCCAGTGCGGCACCAGGAGGTCACGACCCGAGCAGAAGTCGCAGAAGTCTGTGGCTCAACGGAGCCAGCCAGGCGCCCCTAGCCTTCCCTTCTATGTGCCGTTTTTCTATCAGTTTGTAATTCACGTGTAGCAGTTCTGTGTACATTTTGTTTACAGGGCCTTTGTTAGATACATTTTTGCAAATATCTTTTCTCAATTTGTGCTCTGTTTCAAGCCTTTGATGGTATCTTCTGGATAACTTCTTACTTTTTTAAAAAGAATGTAGAAGGCCGGTTCTTTTTTTTTTTTTTTTTTTCAATATTTATTTTTGAGAGAGAGAGAGCGAGAGCACATGCGCTAGCCGGAAATCGGCAGAGAGAGGGAGAGACACAGAATCCGCAGCAGCCTCCAGGCTCTGAGCTGTCAGCACAGAGCCCCACGTGGTCCTCAAACTCAGGGACCGCGAGATCGTGACCTGAGCGGAAGTAGGACCTTTAACAGACTGAGCCACCCAGGCGCCCTGAACGGTTTTTACTTTTAAAACTCGTCCAATTTATCTTCTTTTTTCTTTTTTTTTTTTAACTTTTTAAAAATGTTTATTTATTTTTGAGAGAGACAGAGGGACAGAGACAGAGCATGAGAGGGGGAAGGGCAGAGAGAGAGGGAGACACAGAATCCGCAGCAGGCTCCAGGCTCCGAGCTGTCAGCACAGAGCCCGACGCCGGGCTCGAACTCACAAGCCGTGAGATCATGACCTGAGCCAAAGTCGGACGCTCAACCGACTGAGCCACCCAGGCGCCCCTATCTTATTTTTTCTTTATGGTTAATGCTTTTTATTATTTTTTTAATTTAAATTTATGTATGTATGTATGTATTTATAGAGAGCGTGCACAAGTTGGGGAGAAGGGCAAAGGGAGAGAGAGAGAGAGAGAGAGAGAGAGAGAGAGTCTTTTTTTTAAAAATTTTTTTTTCAACGTTTATTTTTATTTTTTTGGGGACAGAGAGAGACAGAGCATGAACGGGGGAGGGGCAGAGAGAGAGGGAGACACAGAATCGGAAACAGGCTCCAGTCTCTGAGCCATCAGCCCAGAGCCTGACGCGGGGCTCGAACGCACGGACCGCGAGATCGTGACCTGGCTGAAGTCGGACGCTTAACCGACTGCGCCACCCAGGCGCCCCGAGAGAGAGAGAGTCTTAAGCAGGCTCCATGCTGAGTGTGGAGCCTGACATGGAATTCAATCCAATGACTATGGATGGGATCATGACCTGAGCCGAAATGACCAGTTGGGCACTCAATTCACTGATCCACCCAGGTACCCCTATGGTTAATGCTTTTTATGTCCTATTTGTATGATTTTTTTTTTTTTTTTTTTGCCTATCCCAAGTCATTGTTTTCTCTCTGTGTGTGTATTTTTATTTTTATTTTTTTTTACAAAGTCTTACTGTTTTACTTTTAACATTTAGATTTATAATCCATCTGGATTTGAGTTCAATGTGTGGTTAAATTTTATTCATGTGTTTATCCAATTGATCTGGCACCATTTATTGAAAGCATCCTTCTCTCCCCTCTGGATTGCAATGCCACCTACTTAATACTTCAAATAACCTATATTTGTGAATCTGTTCCTGAATTCTCTCTTCTAATCCATTGGTCTATTTGTGTTCAAACCACACTGTCTTAGTCACTGTAGTTTAATAATAAGTATAATAATAAGTTTAAAATAGGTTTAATAATAAGGTGTGAGACCTCCAGCTTTGTTCTTCAAGATTGTCTTGGATATTTTTTGGTCTTTTAGATTTTCATATAAATTCTTTTTTTTTTTTAATGTTTATTTTTGAGGGAGAGAGAGACAGAGACAGAGAGAGAGAGAGAATGTGAGTAGGGGAGGGGCAGAGAGAGAGGGAGGGAGACACAGAATCCAAAGCAGGCTTCAGGTTCTGAGCTGTCAGCACAGAGTCCAACGTGGGGCTTGAATTTGTGAATCGCGAGATCATGACCTGCCTGAGTCGAAGTCGGATGCTTAACTGACTTAAGTCACCTAGGCGCCCCCATATAAATTCTTGAATCAGCTTGTCAATTTTCACAACCACCATAAAAACTTTTGGGCAGTATCCACTAAGTTGAACAACTATACTCTTAGGTAAATACTTAAGGAAAAGAAATATCCAAGAATGTTTGTAGCAAGTCTGATCGTAAGAGCTCCCAAATCAAACAACCCAAATGTCCATCATCAGTAGAATGGTTAAATAAATAACTGCACAGAATGGAATGCTATGTAGCAACTGAGAATAAATGAACCAGTGCTACACAAAATGGTGTGGGTAAATCTCACAAGCATGGTGTTTAATACAGTAAGCCAAAACCTAGAGAGTTCATGTTGTGGTTCCATTTATACAAAGTTCAAAACCCATGCAAAGGTAACGTATAGTGTTAGAAGTAGGAAAGTCATGTCATTTGGGGAGGAGGGATCATGGTGCAGGCCTTTTGGGTATATTCTCTTTCACTTTGTGAACATGCAGACACAACCCTGCACCTTTTTGTATGCACATCATACTTCAGTGAAAAGCTTACTTAGAAACTAATTCAATGCAACAATGAATACTGAAGGCTTACTGTGTGCAGGGAGCTTTGTCCTGCCCATGTTGGGGGTATCAGGACAGAAAGGAATAAATACTGCCCTGGGGGGAGTTCAGGGTTTGGGGGCTGGTAAGGGATGGAGGAACAAGCCGGAAAACTTTACAAAGCATTATGGGAGCAAAAGGATCACTCAATTAGCCTTGCCTAGGGGTTGGGAAATTGTTTCCTTATTGAGTGCTAAGTAGGATTTCAACTACTGTAGTCAAGGAGCTGTTAGTGTTTTTGAGGCCAGGAAATAGAAACATATGAAACTAATGTGGTAAATTGTATTTTTAATTTGAAACAAGGTTAAAGTTTAATTTAAGGCCTGACTAATTTCCTTGGAACTCTGGTGTAGTAGGTATGTTGTAATCTGGATGGTGACTGTAAAAGCTCCAAAATCTTGAATAGGAAGAAAATTGGTACATGGGTCCCTTTATCCTCTATTCTTGGGTACACTGAACAAATTACTGGCCAACATCATGATGCGATGTGGCTTCATCAATCAAGTTATGAGATGTAGTTATATTTAATAGAAAAGCAAAAACAGAAACAAAAAATCTCAAATTTCTCTGGATAGTGAAGAGTTGCCGAGGGAGTCCAGGGAGATATAGTGATAGGTAAGGTTCAGGGAAAACACTGCATACAATGAAGGAACCAGGGAGAGGGAGATGTAATTTTTTGTCTGATCATTGGCAATTTGGGGGAAATCCCAAAGGACCAAATGTTCTGGAAGAAATTTGGTGTAGTAAGAACGTCCCCATAAATTAGACCTCTCAGTGTAATTCGGGCCTTCTGGAATATTCTAGCTTCACCAAGGGTAGTTTGAGTGCTTCCTGAGAAACAGAAACCAGCTCAATTCCTGGGTGAAAGCCAGGCAAGGTTGTACAATGCAGACTGGTCCTGCAAAGATGGAACCAACTGCTATTTCACAGCTACTTTGTTGCAGAGGATCTCCGCCCCCTGCAAAAAAGTCTATGATGGAAAGGACTCTGGAGGCGGACAGATAAGGATTCCAACCCCACCCTGGCCATTCACAGGATCTGTGACCTTGGAATGCCCCCGGCACAACTTCTCTGTTGCCTCAGTTTCCTTTCCTGGAAAATCAGGATAATGACTTCCACCTTGAATCACATTCACCTTGTGAAAATGAACTCAACTACTTTTAAATCCCTTAGCACAGAGCTTGGTACATAACAGGCCTTTGCTTAATAATCGTAATATTATTTTTGCAATGCTTTCTGGCCGATGTCATGCCGGACAATAAACGCTGCATTGAACATCTCCTTTTCTAGGTCACTGTGTCCACAGTTAGAGTTCACACCGTCATTCCGTTTAGACAGAGTTCAGAAAACAAGCAAAGCTAATGGACGGGTTAGAAATCAGGAAAGTCATGTCCTTTGGGGAGGAGGGGTCACGGTGCAGGCCCTCTGGGTGCATTGTCTTTTACTCTGGATCTATCCTCTTTGAATATATTCATGAGCCTAATCCTACGTTCACCTGGAGCCAGGCTCAGCCCTCAGGCAAACAATGGGAAATTGTCAATTAGGCAGGGAGCAGTGGGCACTTACTGGTTGGTCTATCTCTGCTACTAGCCTTGAAAACTCCATGTAATATGTTTTGAACTTAAAAAAAGCAATGACCTACAGTGAGAAATATATTTTTACTGATTTCAGTACATATGTGTTTATAGATGAAATTAGTTTCAAAAGGTAATACTTCTCTATTAACTGCAGTGCACCCAGATAGTCTATATTCTAAACTCTTCTATTTCACTTTTTAAAATATGTTGATTGCAATCCCCTATATTGATTTTTTTTTTGGTTTTTTTTTTTTTGCCTATGAATGGGTCAAAACTCATAGTTGTCATCCTGTTCCTCAAATTGAAGATGAGGAAATGGAGGCGCAGAGAGGGGAAAAGGAGTTGCTTAGGGAAAGTGCCACGTGGTACAGGACTGAAGCCAGAAACATGGACTCCCAGAGCTCTGGCTATTTCCACAAACCACTGCATGGAGATGCACCCCAGGTGTATAAACAGGGGCACTCCTAACATGACAGGCTGGGAGGGGCAGTTTCTTTCTTTCTTTCTTTCTTTCTTTCTTTCTTTCTTTCTTTCTTTC
>NW_024412401.1:32128425-32237230 GCF_014898765.1 Herpailurus yagouaroundi
TTCTTTCTTTCTTTCTTTCTTTCTTTCTTTCTTTCTTTCTTTCTTTCATTTTCTTTCTCTTTTATTATAAAAGAGTCTACACAAAACATAAAAAAAATTAAAAAGCTAAAAATAAAAGAGTCCACAAGGCCCCTAGGTACAACCTTTCCTGGAACAGACTCATTGCTAAAAGGAGGCAGTAGAATATCTTCTCCTGGAGCTCAGAGCCCGGCCTTCACCTGCTTCCAGGTAGTCCCTAGAAGTGCCCAAGCTGTGGTCAGAGGAACTAGCTGTTCTTGAGGAACTGAGTGGTTCCAGATCTTGTCCCACTTTCCGCAAACAGTAAGAGCAGTTTGTCAACCTGCCCCCAGGCCTGCACCTGTTTGCAGAGCCACAGAAAGGATGGGAAGATGTCAGACCTCACCGGGCATCTCTGTGGTGAGAGCAGGGAAGACTGGGGAGATTCTCTAGGGCGGTTTTGCTGCGGATTTGTCTGTTGCACTTTTCACCTCTGCGGGAACGGAATGCCTGGCTTCATTTTAGCAGGGGCTTCTGAATCCCTCCTCTGTGCTAACTCAGAGGAGGGAAACTTAGAATTTCACGTCATTTCATTATTCTTTCCTCATTCGGCTCTGTTTTTCCCACTGTAGTCATTCTCTGCTTGGCCCAGTAAATGTGGGCTGTGCTTTTCCCCAAGAATGTGTTTCACTTGAGCTAGATTTTGTCTTTTGTTTTTTATTCAGGGAAGGACATGGACTATTTGGCCTTATATTTATGGCTGCACTAAAGCCCAGACATCTAACTGGCCATGTCTAACCAACAGGTGTATGCCTAAAGATGCACAAGGCTGATGTTGCTGAAGTCACATGTACAGATTTCTGCCATGGCAGGCATCTCATGTGCCAATTGCTACCTATTCCTTGGCCGTGGCTGCTGTCTGCTCGTTGGCCAAAATGCCTGAAACTCTGCCCAGGTATGTGTGCCTGCACGAATCAGTCAGCTGGGAGGTGGGGCACAGCTGACTTGCCCCTTATTAATCCCCTCATCATTAGCAATTGGCAGTATTCACTTGTTCCTTTATCTTTTTAAAAAAATATTTATTCAAATTCCAGTTTGTTAACATACAGTGTAGTATTGGTTACAGGGAACCCACGGATTCATCATTTCCATATAACATCCAGTGCTCATCCCGTCAAGTGCCCTCCATAATGCCCATCACTCATTCAGCCCCTTCCTCCACCCACCTCCCCTCCAGCAACCCTCAGTTTGTTCTCTTTCTTAAATACTTAATTGAGTGTCTTGACCGTGATCCACTGCTGGAGATCTTGTGGCCCAAGTGAGACAGATAAGGTCCCTGATCTTGTGTTGTTTATGTTCTAAAGAAAGAAAGGCATACAATAAACATGTAAACAAATGAGGTAATTTTAGATAGTGTGTAGGTATTTGAAGAAAAGGAAAGAAAAAGGATGATGGAATGGAATTGATTTGGGCTGGGCGCTGGGAAGAGATAACATTGACTTGCAATCAGGCAAGTATTTGGATCAGGTGAAAGGAGCCTGGGGGTGTGAGAGGCAGAAGAAGGTGGCTAGCCTCATGTTGGAGGAGATAGTGTGAGGAGAAAGCCAGGTTGACCTTGCAAACGGCCTATATTCAGGGAGGTACTTCAGGCTCCAAGAAGGAATGTGGATTTTTTTCAAATTTAATGGGGATCTGTCACTTTAATACCTTTCTCACCTTTCTTCCTGAAGCCTGCAGACTTCTGATTCCACCTGCCTAAGACTTGTGGTCTGGAAGGCATCCTCAGAGCCAGTTGCTACTACCCTTCAGGGCAAGGTTTGTTTTTTCTTTTTACACTCCCCCCAAAATACAATAAAACTGTATCCTTTGTGCAAGCAACATTATAAGAAGAGATAAAGGAAAAGCAGCCACCTCCCCATCTCTCTGGCATCCTTAGCAATACAATTCTCATCTTTCAGGGTCCAGTTCTTGCCAATATGTATACTTTTTGTGTATTTCATAAGAGGAGAATGATATTTACCAGTTAATACATTCCACCGCCTTCTGTCTTCCTTTCTCTAGTACACCTACCTACTGAAACTGACACTGCAACCATCGCACCCAGCTGTTGTGTGAATTGTTTTAAGCACATTATCTTGAATATTCAACATAACAGCGCTGTGAGGTAAGTGCTGTTATTATTCCTTTTTTCAGAGGAAAACCTGGAGACTCACAAAGATTAAATAAATTGCCAAGATTATGCAAATTGGCACCTCTCTGGACACAGTCAGGCTTTAAACCTACAAATCCCAAAGCTACTGTGCTCTTGATCCTGACCTACACCCTCTCCCTGAGGCTCCGTTAATTACAAGGAGACTTCACCAAACCAGGTTCTTTTAAAAGAAACTTCTGCCCAGCTGGGCTGAGAAGTGGACTGTCATTAGGTTTCCTTCATATGTAGCTCACATACTTACTGTAAATAATGCTGATCATTCACATGTGTACAGCTTGGTAAACAATTAAATGCTTACCCGAGTCTTTCAAATATATGACCTCATTGGATACTCGCACAGTAACCCCATGGCAAGGGCTCTCTGCCCAGTTAACAGATGGGGAGGGAGGGAGGACAGGGGGCTGAAGTGACCAGCCCAAGGTCATCCTTGTTGGAGGTCTCTTTGCGGCCAGACCTGGAGGACAAAGGTGGGCGGGGAACGGCCGGTGGCTCATATGGGTATCTAGTGAAGTTCTTTTTTCCTTGTCAGTGAGTCTTCCTGTGGCAGATATTACCACCGGAGAGGGGGTGGGGATAAATGTTCATAATTTGCTCCTGCAAAAAGGGTTAATGCTATCAAGTGCCTCAAGACTTACCCCAGACTCTTGACTTCTGAAGCTATTTACCATTCATTTCCTTTATCTCGAACTCCCAAAGAATCCTGTGAGGTAATTCAGGCATCTTATGTCCAAAGTGACCCAGCTGGCTCAAGGCAAAAGTGGGCTGCTCGATTCATTGCAATCATCAGTTTTCTTTCTAGCACCAAAACATCAATGCTGCTGGCAAAAATCACTCTGTTGCCCGTTTGAGTAACAGTTTACAGCTCGCCAAGGGCTCTCAGATCTGTTATCCCAGCCATTCTTACTACCAGGTAGTCTTACTGCCATTTGTGCCCATTTTAGAGATGAAGAAACCGAGTCCCAGAGAGTACAAGGCTTAGTAAGTGGCACTATCAGGACTAAGAGTCCAGTTTTGTCTAAGATGAATGCAAGTTTTTCTATGCTTTTTCCACTACATGCCTTCCTTTTGATATTAAAAAAAAAAAAAAAAATAGGGAGCCCCTCGGTGGTTCAGTCTGTCGAGTGTCTGTCCGACTCTTGATTTCGGCTCAGGTAGTGATCTTGCCTTTCGTGAGTTTGAGCCCCGCATCAGGCTCTGTGCTGACACTGCGGAGCCTGCTTGGGAGCTTCTCTCTCCCTCTCTCTCTGCCCCTCTCTCCCACTCGTTCGTTCTCTCTCTCAAAATAAAGTAAATAAACTTAAAAAATAGGTATGAAACGTTCAGCAGCCCTAAGGTTTATTTACTGCAACACTCCTGCCCCGGCTCACCCCCTGCGGATAATGCACATTATAGATATGTTCTCCAGGCAGCATCTGAGCATCTGGCAAATGGTAGGATCTCTCCCCATGGCAGATGGAAACTAGCAAGTAAAACATTTACCAACTTCTTGATATAATAGTGCCTGCCTGGTGTTTGTGTAGGTATCAGGCAGTTATAATCAGGCCTTTTTAACATTGTTTAAAAATGAAAATAAATGTGACTGTCAGCCCCAAATGGCTCTAATAGAATGTCAAGAATAATCAGTACTTTGGTATGGTAAATTTATGGTTGTGGGAGGGAAACCAGGAGGGTACCCATTGGTTCTGTCTGCACACAGGATGATGGGGCTGGGGCTTGCAGGAAGGGAATTCAGGAGGCCTTTGAAGAGAACTGAAGGAGGGGGCTGGGGCAGGGGTGAGGGGGGAACAGGGAGTTTGTAGGTGGAAAGATCGCTACTTGGGGGATGATCTCATGCCAGTCACAGGATCCTTGTTAGAGATACCCAGAGCAACGGCGTGTCAGTGTGTTTGCTGCTTGTAAATGAGGTAGGCTAAGGGGCCAGCTATAAACTAGCGAAGCAGAGATGAGACCAGCAAAGCCAGAAAGGGGTGGGACAACTGGCCTGAGCAAGGCTATCGGGAACTTTGAAGGATTGTGTCAGTCTAAAGGGGACCAGGCCATTCCTGGAACCTTGGAAAACAGGAGCTGCAGAGGCTGATGGGTTCTTGGCACTAGACCTGGGAGATGTCCTCTGTCACCGGTTAGTGGAGATGAATGCTCAAACCTGCTAGCCTTTCAGGCCACATGACTGTACCTGCGACCCTCCCAGATTCTTCGAAGGTATCTGTCCTTGGGCAGGTCCGCTGATAAAGAGGACAAGTGCTGGTTTCCCCCCGCCCCCCGCCCCCCCCGCCCCCACGTGGGGGGTGGGGATGCGGCTGAAGCCAGGAACCTGTGGGAGCATTGGGTTTTGGGGATGAAGTGTTAGGGAGGGTGATGGAGTGGGCAGTGGTGGGGGGGGAGGGTAGGAGTTGGGGGGGGGGGAATGGGCACTCAGACCAGACACTGGGTTTGGCCAACAAAAGACCACGGTGACCTTGGGGAGACCCTTCCAGTAGGAGAAGGGGCCTGAGGCTAGCGTGGGCTGTGCTGGGCCACAGAGGAAGAGGCTTGAGGCTGGTGCAGTGACAGCAAGGCAGTAGCTGGAAGGGAAGTAGGATGGAAGGGGTTTGTGCTCCTTCTCTTGCAGTGTGAGAGGTGTGACCACGGTAGAATGTGAGCCGGCACAGGAGCCTAGGACAGAGTGGGACCCTGGGGCTCAGGTGGGAGAAGAGAGGCGGCATCTGAGTGTGGTTGGAAGCCAAATGTGCAGGATCCAAGTCTTCCTTGCTGGGATTGAGTGAGCCAGTTTGGGGTGGGTGCAGCTCTTAGTTTGAGAAGGAGGTGGTTTGGAAGCAGCTGCTGAGAGGAAGGCGGGGGCGCGGGGGGTGGGGGGGCATCCTCAGTCGGGGTGGAGGAATAGTCTTCCTGAATCTGTGTTTCAGACCCAGCAGGACCCACCAACCCCAGCAACAGAATTGTGAGGGCCAGTCAGGGTAAGGACACGACCTCTCTCTGCCATCAGTGATGCAGTTATGAGGAGGAGTCACGGAAGTGATGCTAGAAACAGAGCCATTTGGAAATCTGTACACATCTTTCTTTCCCTATTTATCGCCAGCCCTGTGTCTCTTCCCCGAGGCAGCAACTCACAGGGGGTCCAAAGTCCCTTCTCAGCTTGCAGCTGGGACCTCATGTCTACACACACATTTTAGATGCAAAGGAAAGCAGATTGAGGATGTAAGGCTCCAATGCCAGGCAGTGGGGAGCCTGGAAAGATCACTTTTTCAAAGAACTCTGATCTTGGTGGACCCTTTTTTAAGCAAACCTAGTGGGTATGAATGACTTACCCTGGGGTTAGTTACGCTCTTCGCTTTGGTTAATAATGGCCAGCAGGGTTCCTCTAGACACCAAGGTTCCAAGTAGGAATTTAGCGTCCACCAACACAGTTCTGGGAACACCTCCTGGGCAGGATGAACATGGGCCTGAACCACTTCCTTGGGAGGCAGCCTAAGATTAGGGTGGGTTCTTACACCTGAACGTGGGTGGGAAGGCGTTTTTCTGAACTGGGATCTTCCTTCTCTAGCAGATAGATCTTTGTTCTTCCCCTCCCCAGGACTTGCTTTGGGCTTGAGTGGAAGGAGAGCAGGATGACCACGGTCCAGGAAAGGAGTTTATTGGTGACAGCAAATCAGAAGTAGCAGCAGGAGG
Source organism: Herpailurus yagouaroundi (assembly GCF_014898765.1). Classification (NCBI taxonomy): domain Eukaryota; kingdom Metazoa; phylum Chordata; class Mammalia; order Carnivora; family Felidae; genus Herpailurus; species Herpailurus yagouaroundi. The sequence continues at coordinate 32,134,301 of NW_024412401.1, forward strand.
GCAGAGCTGTTCCAGTAAGAGTACAGTGTGCATGTTATCTACACTTGGCCTTGTGGTGTGCGTGGCGACACGTGAAAAATCAGACGTAGCCTAGACTTGGTGATTGCCCCTTGAGGGGCTAGCAGTATGGGGGAGAGGGAAGGACCAGAGGCCCGGCCAGGTCCCAGTCCTACTGCTTCTCACAGTGTGACTTTGGGCCATTGGCAGTCTCTGAGCCTCAGTTTCTCCATCTGAGATGGGTCATGATGATACCCATATCTTAGAGGTGTTCTGAGGATCTCAGGAGGTATGTAATTTGAAGTTTCCTGAAAGTTCTGGCACCGATTACAAGCAATAATTCTCGTAAGTAGATGCTTCAGACAGGTATAAACTTGCAAGAATTGAAGTGTGGGCCACATTCATTTATTCTGCACACTTAAGTTTTATTTATTTCAGTAATCGCTACACCCCACATGGGGCTCAAACTCGCAACCCTGAGATCAAGAGCCATACCCTCCTCCAACTGAGCCAGCCAGGTACCCCGATTCTTTTTTTTTTTTCTAATTTTATTTTTTATTTTTAAAAATTTACATCCAAGTTAATTAGCATATAGTGCAACAATGATTTCAGGAGTAGATTCCTTAGTGCCCCTTACCCGTTTAGCCCATCCCCCCTCCCACGACCCCTCCAGTAACCCTCTGTTTGTTCTCGATATTTAAGAGTCTCTTCTGTTTTGTCCCCCTCCCTGTTTTTATATTATTTTTGTTTCCCTTCCCTTATGTTCATCTGTTTTGTCTCTTAAAGTCCTCATATGAGTGAAGTCACAGGTACCCCAATTCTGTAGACTTCTGATATTGCCCAGTGTGTGAGAGGCTCCATGCTAGGTATGCACTTGGGATACAAAACAATAAGATGTGAATCTCTGGCCTGGAAAATGCCCAGCATAGTGAGGGAGGTGGGAAGCAGTGATTTCAGGAGAATGCGCTAAGTGCTGTGTGGACAGGGGAAGGTGCGCTCTAGTTTTGGGGTGGGATCCCATGTGAACTGAGCTGACTTTTGAGAGGGCAAATTGCAGGCTGAGGAGGAAAGAGAGGCTTTCAAGGCAGAGGGAACAGCATAGGGGCACAGAACAGCGGTCTGTTCAGAGACCTGGCAGGATGTCTATAGGGGCAGGGCCTGACGTGGCCTCCATCCCTACATGGACTTCCTGAAGGATGACCAGCAGCTGTGAGTCCATTGGGTTCTGTTCCACTCTTTTCAAGGCCTCCCTGATATGGCGATTAAGAGGAGATGGGGAGATGAGGAATTGGAGGTGTTAAAAGAGAGACCAGGAGACTGGGTAGCATAGAAGTGGGTCTATGCACATGTCAGATCCGAAACTCCACTGCTTAAGGCCAAACACATGAATGAGAAGAAAGAGGGCTCAGCTGTACTTGCTGTGAAAAAACTTTTGGTTTCAGCTGACTGCACATTTAGCTGGAAGGTTAATACTGGATAAACAAAAACTAGTCCTTTTCTTTGAGTCCAAACACAGTTGCTATTTAGGTGTAAGCCTTTCCTTCCGTAGGCTCAGCGTTCAACCCGTATCAGCCAGCAGCCCCACTCCTTCGGGTTCATCCCTATCCTAAAATATTCCTGACCTCTGTATAGCTACACCGTCTATTTCTACCCCAGATATGTGTAGAGGTATGCACTTGGGAATATGCATAAATAATTATCTTTCCTGTTGAAAACACATCTCATTAGGTGGCACCAGGCTGAGGGCATGTGGAGGTCATGGTTGTGCAGCGAAAGAGGGCGTAGCGTGTGCTCTCTGGAAACAGGTGGGCTTTAGCCAACCAGGTGCCATCACCAGAGATGGTTGTATCATTTGATCCATCTGGGCTGAGTTTCCTTACCTGGAAGGCAGAGGTACTACAATCTGCTTGATAGGCTTTTAGAGTTAAATGACACAACAGATGTGGAAAATCACTTGGTACAAGGGGCAGGAGGAGGAATTTATGACTGAATGAGGAGTTCAGTGCTTTATGCAATATATGCATTCATGTATATCATAAATCATATGCATGTATATCCTCCCCTCTATAGCATAGCTCCTCCTCCTATTTTGTGGTTCCAGATGGAAGAAGCTATCTCAGGAATCAGCAAGGTAAAAAAAAAAAACAAAACATATTTAAATGACCTTTTACAAGTCTCATGTCCTGAATACATGATCAAGTTGTAGAGATGGTATTAAATATTCAGAAATATCTGAGGAAGTACAACATGGTGATGGAGAACAGGGACTGTAGCAACAGACAGACCAGAGTCCAAACCCAACCACTTCCTACCAGTGCCTTGCTGCTCTGAGCCTCTCCTTCTGGATCTGTGAAATGCGTATAATAATACATGCTTCATGGATTCCTAATACATGGCTGTTTTGTGCAGTACGGGGGTGTTGCTGGTAAGACTGCCTTCACGCAATCTGCTCACCGTTATCATCACCATCTTTTGGGGGAAGATTTTTATTATTTCAAGTTTTCTGTTAACTGAAGTTTCTTTTTTTTTTAAGTAGTCTTTATTATTATTAAAAAAAATTTTTTTAAGTTTATTTATTTTTAAGAGAGACAGAGACCACATGAGCAGGGGAGGGGGTGGCGAGAAAGAGAGGGAGAGAAAGAATCCCAAGCCCCATATGGGGCTCAAACTCATAAAACTGTGAGATCACCACCTGAGCTGTAACCAAGAGTCAGATGCTTAACTGACTGAGCCACCTAGCTGCCCCTGAAGTTTCTTTGATGACCATGAAGATATTTGTTTATGCCTTCGTTTATGCAACAAATATTTATGGAGTTCCTATCCTATGTCAGGCATTGTGCTAAGCTCTATAAAGTTGTTTTTTTTAAATTTTTTTTTTAACGTTTATTTATTTTTGAGACAGAGAGAGACAGAGCATGAACGGGGGAGGGTCAGAGAGAGGGAGACACAGAATCTGAAACAGGCTCCAGGCTCTGAGCTGTCAGCACAGAGCCCGACACGGGGCTCGAACTCACGGACCACGGGATCATGACCTGAGCTGAAGTCGGCTGCTTAACCGACTGAGCCACCCAGGCGCCCCAGCTCTATAAAGTTTTGAGTGAGAGAATGTTTGTAGGAGATCATACCTCTAATGTAAGTAAAGCACTTATTCTGTTCTCATAACCTTCTGTCAAATTTCAGATGCTCTAAATCAGCAGTTAATTTTGGAAACTCTATTAAATTCAGAAGGCAAACCGATTACATTTGAAGAAAAGAGGTGGGCACTGGTATCTTCTTTATTACTAATTATTATGCTCTGCTTTTTTCCCCCCCCAAAAAGATTTGAGGTGGTGTAAAATAAAACTATCAAAATAAGGAAGACAGATCAAAGGCCATGACATATAAGAAAGTTAGTTGAGCCAGATACATAGTGTAAGGGTATCTATTGCAATAATGCACAAAACTTAGAACTGAGATTCCTAGCAGTCAAGGGGAAATGGAAAATGATGAATTAAAGGTTATATTACATAGTAAGTGAAAGTGAACCAGTGCATCAATAGTCACTTTCTTTTTCTTTGAATGGTAAACTCTAAGAGACGTTGTGAGAGACAGCTTTAACATACACTGAAATGAAAAGTACCTCCAAAAAAAAAAAAAAAAAAACTGTTACCAAAAAACAGGAATGTTCTTTGTGTGCCTGTCTCCTACACCAAGAAATGACAGGTACGGATATATTTAAACGATGAAATGAAGCATCACAGTCAAGTTATGAGGCTTTCTGGTGCTCTGTATATTGGAACAGCTTGAGGAGACTCCAGGGAAATGAAGTGTTTGCATTGTCTTAAGATTATTTGCTTTCAAGTATCAGTCATCTCAACTGGGCTTTTGGCAAGGGCGGCAAGCAGAAAATTGTAGATCCAATTATAGATTGGATATCTTTTTTTTTAACTTTTTTAAAAATTATTTTTTAATGTTTATTTATTTTTGAGAGAGACAGAGACAGAGCATGAGTGGGGGAAGGGCAGAGAGAGGGAGACACAGAATCCGAAGCAAGCTCCAAGGGCTTGAACCCACAAACCGTGAGATCATGACCTGAGCTGAAGTCGGATGCCCAACCGACTGAGCCACCTAGGCACCCCCCCTTCGCCCCCCCCTCCCCGATCAGATAACTTAATGTTGCTGGAATAGGCAAAAATGTGGTGGAAGAAAAACACTAAAAAACAAAAAAATCAGACGAGCAACTAATCTGTTGATTGAAGAAAGTTCATCTTCCCCACTGCATGACTTTAATGGTGTTTGACAGCAACTAGAAAATTTAAAGACTTTCATACTGCCTATTTTCGTTATGATTATTTTTATGTCTCATTATGTATAATGGATCATTCCTGAGGCTTTGTCCTGATACTAAAGGACAGTTCTTAAAAATACCATGCTGAGGGGCGCCTGGGTGGCGCAGTCGGTTAAGCGTCGACTTCAGCCAGGTCACGATCTCGCGGTCCATGAGTTCGAGCCCCGTGTTGGGCTCTGGGCTGATGGCTCAGAGCCTGGAGCCTGTTTCCGATTCTGTGTCTCCCTCTCTCTCTGCCCCTCGCCCGTTCATGCTCTGTCTCTCTCTGTCCCAAAAATAAATAAAAGTTGGAAAAAAAAATTAAAAAAAAAAATACCAAGCTGAAACTGCAGGCACATGTTCTCCAGAATCTCCACCAGAGATCAGAGGACCGAAGGGTTACATGTTCTATGCAGGCTGCGTGTGATGCTACAGCCCACATTTTACAGATTCCAACAGGACTTTCGTGAACTTGCCACACTCCAGGAATCATTGATTTAGTTAGGGAAACCTGGAGAATATTTTAAAAGGTCCCCTAGAAGCTTCTCCATGATCAACAGTGATTTTCTGCAGTGAAAGAATTCTTCCTTTATTCAAAACTATTCATTAAGCAACCATTACAGAACATGGAGCATTTACTATGTGCCAGGCCCAGGGTAGGGAGCAGTTGTGGCACCAGATGCAAAGTCAGTCTTGTGGGAGATGCGGCAGGTAGAGGAGTAGCAGTGTGCCAGATGACCCAGTGCAAGGCAGCAGCAGGTGTTTCTGAGATCCAGAGGGACAAGCTTGAGTAAGTGTCCCAGGAAGGGAAGAGAGGAAAGGCATTCCAAGCCAAAGGAACAACAGGCATCAAAGTGCCGTACCGGGGAAACAGTAGGACACAAATAGGAAACAAAAAGAGTCTGTGTGGTGTGAGCAGAGGGATCAGGGGCTGGAAAATGAGGCTGGAGCCTTGGAACCTCAGTCTTTAAGTCTATGGGCTTCATGGGAGCTGTTGCTGCTGTTCCATGGAGAAGGAGGCCTTGAGAATGCTAGTGCAGATGGTAATTTGGTAATATTTCCACTTCCAGCACAGTCCCTCTTTCTACGAGTGATATCATCCTCTTATATTCAGACTCTTGTCTCTCCTTGACCATTGGCCAAAGAACTGAAGTTCTTTGTATCCAGGAAGGTTTAACATACCTTGAAAACCAAGGTTTGGGTAATTGTCCTTTTGGAAGCCATTGGAGACAACTATAGGCGTTTCATGAGCAGAATTGTGTTTTAGAGTCAGCTTAGAGAGGGTGAGGAGAGACTAAGGCAAGGTAGCCACGTGGGACAACACTCCTGTGTGTGGATGAAGGCATGAGCGGGACAGTGGTCAGGAGGAAGGAGTGCAGAGGAAAGTCTACTAATTGGTTATGGGGAATGAAGGAACTGATAGATTGAAAGGCGACAGTTATTTCTAACTTGAACAAAGAAGTGGTTGGTGGTCCAGTTCTCTGAGAGTGGTGGCAGGTGAAGAACAAGGATTTGGGAAACGTGATAAAATTTTTGCACCTGTTTTGTGGCCCTCAAAGGATATATGCAAATGGTGGTTGGATATAAAGGGTTGGAGCTCAGGAGAGAAATATGAGCTGAAGAACAACGATTTGGAAATGCCTAGTAAGAAGACAGCCATGGAGGACCTAAGATCTCCAGGGGTGCGGATTGTGAGAGGAGGGCCTAGGACAAAGTCCTGGGAAAGAGGGACACTGGTTGCTGGTCAGAGGAGATCCTGAAATGGCAGCTCTGTGTGGTGTTAGGTAAGGGCCTGAACTCTCTGTGCCTCAGTTTCTTTGTCTGTAAATTAGGGATATTTGTGGCACAGGTAGTCTCCCCTGTCCTCCTCTATATGTAAGCTGAAAATGTGTAAAGGAAAGAACCAATTACCACTTCGTAACGGCAAAATCCCTCTTTGGATTTCTTTCTCTTAGCGAAAACAGGTATTAACGTAGATCTTTTGTAGAAGTGAAGTTGTGTAGGGGCATCTGGTTGGCTCAATCAGTTAAGGTCTGACTCTTTTTTTTTTTTTTTTTGAGTTTACTTATTTATTTTTGGGGGGGTTGGGCAGAGAGAGAGGGAAAGGGCTCGATGTGGGGCTCAAACTCATGAACCATGAGATCATAACCTGAACCCAAACCAAGAGTGGGTGCTTAACTGACTGAGCCACCCAGGCACCCCAAGCGCCCAACTCTTGATTGCGGCTCAGGTCATGATGTCGCTCATGAGATCGAGCCCCACATTGGGCTCTGTGTTGACAGTGCAGGGTCTGCTTAAGATTCTCTCTCTCTCTCCCCCCCTCCCCCCTCAAAATAAATAAAAAACATTAAAAAAAAAAAAAAAGAAGTGAAATGGTGTCAAGCAAACTATCATATAGCAGGGAAACCTGGAACTTCCTGAACGTTAAGTGCAGGATGAAACGAGCTAACACATGTAAAGTGCTGGCCAGGGTGTTTGCATGCAGTGAGCTCTCAGTACGTTAGTAACCGTTTTTCCCATGTGGCCATGGGATCCACACCTGAGAGAACACAGAGAGTGATGGGTCCAAGAGTGAACAGAAGACCTGGTTTTGAAAGTCACCTCTATGGGCTGTGACACTTGGGACCAACTTACTTCATCCCTCTGGAGGCTCCCAAGCCTTGGTGAATGGGGGTAGTACCCAGAATACTTGTCCTTACCTGGGCTGACATTGGAATTAACCATGGTCTGGAAGCACTCCATCCCTGAGATTCTTAAGTACGTGTTCTGGGATCTCACCAAGGCATCAGGAGTTTAAATAACTCTCCAGGTGATTCAAAGCAGAGAACGTCCTTCTTAGAAGGATCTTTCAGAGGTCAAAATAGAAACGATATGAAAAGGCTTGATCAATGCTAAGGTACTTCTGAACCTTCTCTTCGTTTTCTTCACTAGCTCTAAATTGTCTCTCTCTCTCTTTAACTTAAAAAAAAAAAAAGTATGGCTTGGGTCACCTGGGTGGCTTAGTCGGTTAAGTGTCCGACTTTGGCTTAGGTCATGATCTCATGGTTCGTGGGTTGGAGCCCCACATTGTGCTCTGTGCTGACAGCTCAGAGACCAGAGCCTGCTTCAGATTCTGTGTCTCCCTCTCTCTCTGCCCCTTCCCTGCTTGCTCTCTCTCTCTCTCAAAAATAAAGATTAAAAAATATATAAAAAGTATGTCTTGTACTTAAGGAAAAAAAAAGGATCCTCTTTCAGCACAGGCCATTGTAGAAAGCAGACTCTTGTGGATGCTTCCTCTTTGGCTCCAAAGTGCACTCAGCCCCACCCTCATAATTCTGGGCTCAGCAGCATTGGTCTGGTCTCTAGCGGCTCTCTCCAGCCCTCTGGAAGCTCTGGAAGGCACAGCTTTGACAAGCACGAAATAGTCTCTATATGGGGAGGACCACAGGGACTGAAGTGGAGCATGGGTTCCCAAGGAGCATTGCAGCATGGGACTTGTCCATCAGACCACTTTGGGATTCAAGAAAGCCTGCTGCAGGGGATCATGCTGAAGAATCCAAGGGGGAGGCATGCTAGTTTAGGACCTGTTGCTCCCTGTACAGAAATTGCGTGTAGAAGCTCTGGATACTAGGAGAGGAATTTCTACCTTGTTTTAACAGCAGCTCGTATACCCCTCCCTCATCTCCCATCTAATTCATTTTTTGTTTCATCGCAGGAATCATGGTTGTTTTTGTCAGCTCCCATAAGCCCAAAGGTCAGATTTCTATATCTAGACCTAACCTCGATGGGCTTCCATCATATATGGTCCTGTCAGTCAACAGACATTCATGGCTGGCATTATCCTTGGGGATACCCCTGAAGCAGCAGATCTGATCTACTGAGGGCTTTGTGCTAATGGTTATGAGTCCACAAGCAGACCTTACACTTGCTATTCCTGATGGTCTTTTAATACCAAGTTCCAGTCGAAAGTCACCAGTTAGATTTCTGTTTTTCTCACCATCTTGAGATTGGGCCCTCAAGTTCCTTTAAAAAAAATTTTTCTTTTTAAATGTTTATTTGTTTTTGAGAGAGGCAGAGACAGAGTGCAAGCAGGGGAGGGGCAGACAGAGAGAGAGAGGGAGACACAGAATTCCAAACAGGCTCCAGGCTCTGAGCTGTCAGCACAGAGCCCGATGCGGGGCTTGAACTCATGAACTGCGAGATCATGACCTGAGCTGAAGTCAGATGCTTAACCGACTGAGCCACCCAGGCGCTCCCCTCAGATTCCTTTTGATCAAGTTCATGCAACTATCCATTCATGAAGTCACTCATCCATCTAATTCCCCCTCTACCCAGCTACTCTCATTCACCCTTTTTTCAATTCATCCATCCATCCATCCATCCATCTATCCATCCACCACCCACTCATCCAACCATCCACTCACTTACTCTCCAACCAAGTTCAAGTTCCTAGTATCCAGATAGTTTGTTTGGTATTTTTGTTACTATCCCATGGACACAGAATATACTCACCATATCCTAGCTATTTTATTATTAGTAGTAGTAAATTCGTCGAATCATTAATTCCAAAAATTTAGGGGCTTTCTTCATGCCTGGTGTTGTGCTAGTTACTACTGAGGATGCAGTAATGAGCCTGAATTGAATCTTGAAGATTGAATATTCCAGGTAAAGAAAGTGGGCTGAGGAGTGGGGAAAAGACTTTCAGCCATAAGGAACAGCTAGTGCAAAGGTTTTCAGGTAAGGGAGGAAGTGCAGCGTATGTGGAACTGTAGGTAGTGGCTCCCAACGCCAGGGTAGCCCGGTGGGAGTCACAGAGCCTCTAGCAGTGAGACTGGAAAGATAAGCAAAGGCTAGGTGATGAAGCATCTTGGATGCCATGTTAAAATGCCTAGAACTGTTAAAGGAATTTCAACTTGCTAGTTGCACCTGACATTGACTTGACTATTTTGTCTAAAACCAGAGCAGAGCCAGCATTCATAGACTTGACCTGGGAGCCAGGTCTCCTGATCCTGCTCTCCATCCACCACCCTACATGGCCACCCCTTCTCGTCTGACTCATTCTCCTTCTCCCCATATCTAATCTTCTTCATTTGTCAGCTTTTAATACAGGTTGGCAAACCCTCTTGGAACTCAATAAATGTTTGTTGAATGAATCACTAATTCTTGTTGAAAGTATGTGTATTTGTGCCTGAAAGACCTCTTGAATCTCTTTCTCCATTTTGGGCTTACTTAGAGTTGTGTTGGTAGAAAGAGACTGGATTAGCATTAAAAAAAAAAAATCAGGCTGTAGACCCTGGTTTTCTCACTGACCAGATGTGCCTCTTGGCCTCTGCCATCCTGTTTATGAGATACTGTTGATAGCTCTGACTTGCCTAATGCTTACAGGATAGTTGTGAGCTGTGAGTTAAGTCCATGCCTGTGAGAAGTCTTTACTAACTGTAGAGTGCTGCACATCCGTAGGGTAGCGTCCCCTCTCCTCTTCTAGTTTAGGTGACTGTCATGCCTGCCATATCAGTCATGGTTGTAGCAGAACACAGATGGTACACCTGGGGGTATTTAATAAAGCGACTTTTACAAAGGGGTGGGTGGGGTTTGGGGAAACCAAAAAGCATTTGGGCAGTACTTTGAGACTAGTAATAGCGGGCATCTTTCCCACTCCCCTGGGGCCTGAAGGGTCAAGGGAAGACAGGCAGTGGACCAATATAACAACCTCTCTCCTGGTTTCCTCCCATCTCCTGCCAGTGCCTCCCATATGCTGAACCTGACCAGAAGTCAGGGGCGAGATTATCACTGATGTAGTCCATAAAGGTGTGGATCTGGGGGGTCAGAGAGTAGATGTTCAGCCCCCCTGCCCTACCTACCTGTGTCCTCTCTCTTCTCCAAAGCTATTCTTGTTGCTATAAATGCCCTTGTAGCCCCCCGCCCCTTATCAGGCTCACTCCTATTTGTCATGCAGCCTTTATCCGAGCCTCATCTCCCCCAATAAGCCTTCTTGGAGCCTCTTTCTGTCTTGATACTGGTCGTGCTGTGGGGATTGTTTGTTCTCTGGAAATAGGAACTTTGTTCTCTTTCTCTCTCGTACCATCCCCAGCCCCCTACCTGACTCTCCCAACCCTGATCCACGGGACCCATGGGGAACAAACCAGCAGGTGTTTGTGGCCCCGAGCTGAGCCTTATGACCTTGAAGCACAGTTCTTGATGGGTTTTTCCTCTCCTACAAAACCTTTGGTGGCTCCCCATTTCCCATGAATCAGAGACATTCCATACTCTTTTCCCTGCTGTCTGGCAACCCGTACTGGCCACCCTGCTGACTTTGGGCATTCCTGTCCTCCACGGCCATACCTTGGATTATTTAATGATTCATTCCTATTCCGTTTGTGCTAGACGTTAGTATTTCATGTGCTGTGGATTGCTTGAGTAATTCTGTCAGCCTCTGCAAACTTAGGGGAGAATCAGAATGTGTAATGCAGTGATACTTACACACGCATTCTCCTCCTCCCCATCCAAACACACTTATCAGCTTGGGGCTGATAAAGTTCATGGGGTGTTAGAAAGGGCAGAAGACGTCTTTGGATCCGCTGGTTCCTTCTTTCACTGGCTGCGGCCTTGAATGAGAACCTTTGTTTCCCACCTTTTCAAGAAGGGCATACTACCCTTTCTCTGGGCCGTCCTGGAGACCCTATGAGAATTTCTACGCAATCACTGTAGAAGAAAAAGCCTTAAGGAAATGTCAGTAGGCAGGGCCTGTGCTATACCCAAGATAGCCCATTTGCATTGATTGCCGTTAGCCTTCTTGAAGGCAGTAGGTTCCATTCCATCTGGCCTTTGCTGATGTGTGATAATCATGTGTGAATGTGCGTATATGTATGTGCTGTGTCTGGAAACTATAGACATTTTCATATCAAATGCCAGTTATTACATGATAGCATGTAGCATTTAGCAAAAATGATTTTTGCTAAAAAATCATTGATGCTCATCACTTCTTTGAAAGTAGACTCACACCGAGGTGCCTGGGTAGCTCAGATGATTAAGCGTCAGACTTTTGACTTTAGCTCAGGTCTTGATCTCAGGGTTGTGAGTTCAAGCCCTGTGTTGAGCTCCATGTGGGTGTGGAGCCTACTTAAAAAAAAAAAAAAAGAAATTAGACCCACCACTAGATCTTATTGAATACGTTAATAAAGATGCCCATATTGTTTTATTACAATTTTGCTGTTTAGTATTTTGATAACCCGGACTTTACACAAATGCTTTTTTGGGGAATCCTATGTATTTTATTTACTCCATTGTATGCATGTAAGCACATTATTTTGAGAAGATTCAGAGACTGCTAAATAGGTCCCTAGTACAAATGTGCACACAAACACGCATATGCACACATAGATACACACACTCACACAAAACCCACAGCCTCTAAAGAATCCAGCCTTAGATTCCAGGAAATACCCTCAGGGGAAGCTGCCAGAACCCTAGGCTGCTGGCTGCTGTTGTCTACAGAAGCTTCAGGAAAACAGAGGGAGGGACTTCGGAATGCAAAGCAATGGGGATAAAATATGAAAAAACAAACTTGGAGGCCGAAGGAGGAGCAGGGAGGCTTTGGGCTTAAATCCCAGATCTACTATGGACTTGCTCCATGATTTGGGGCAAATTCCCTAGCCTCCGGGCTTCAGTCTCTCTCGACCTGTGAAATGGTGATGATAGTACCTACCTTGCCGGGGTCGTAATAGTGACAGAAAAGAAAGAATATATGCAATGTGTCTTCCACATGGTGAGCTTGGTGTACATTATAGGCACACGGCCATGGCAGTCAGAGATCAGTGGAAAGAGGGGGCTCAAGGAGTGAGCTTCGTCCCTTCTGGGGAGTAGGAGGGATGGCTAGCAGCTTTGAAAGTGGGTCTTCACCTGCCCTCGTGCACGTGCAGGCTGGGACAGCCCCCACGAGCCTGATGGGGTGCTGGCCACCAGGATTGCTCAGGCTGGCATTCAGGGTCTGAAGAACTGAGGAAATCTTGCTCACTTGGGTGCCAGGCACGAGGTTCTTCAAAGGACCCCGGTGCCCTGAGGTGGTCAGACTTCGTGGGGCATGAGGTTAGGATGAGTCCGCCTCTTCTCCACTTAAGGGAAGACAGACCGTTAATGGGGCTGCGGTGGTGGGGCCTGGAATTCCAAGGCCCTGAGGACACCCTGTCCTCAGCTCACCTGGGCCTGCCTGTGGCGGAGGGCTGGGAGATCCCCATGCAGCAGGCGGTGGCTGGGTTCTCAGGATGGCTGGCGTGGAGGGCTTTGCAGCAGCAGCCGGGTGCAGCTGAGTGAGCGCCGTGGGTCCGGGCCTGCTTTGCTGGGGTGGTCAAGGCAGGACCAGCACGAGGGGGTGGCAAGAGAGGTGTCTGGGGGCATGTTTTTTTTTTTTTTTTTTTTTTCAACGTTTATTTATTTTTGGGACAGAGAGAGACAGAGCATGAACGGGGGAGGGGCAGAGAGAGAGGGAGGCACAGAATCGGAAACAGGCTCCAGGCTCCGAGCCATCAGCCCAGAGCCCGACGCGGGGCTCGAACTCACGGACCGCGAGATCGTGACCTGGCTGAAGTCGGACGCTTAACCGACTGCGCCACCCAGGCGCCCCTGGGGGCATGTTTTTTAACGAGGCCCCTGTCAGGTTGCAGAGCCTGCGTTTGTACACCCTTGAGAGTGGGGGCCCTTAAATTTTGTACCTGAGTACCTTTCTTCCCTTACCCTAGTCTGGGCCCTGGGTCACAGAGGACTACAAGATGACTCACAGGCCCGCTGTTTCTGGATTGGGCTTCATACTGAAACCACCTGAAAATGCAGAATTTCTCCTGAATCAGAATGTCTGCGGGTGGGGCCTTGGAATCGGTGGGTATCAGTATCCCTTCAGGTCATTATCACGGGCCGACCCCAGGCAGGTCCAGGAATGGCCCTTGGGAAGGGCTGGGGCTAAGCTCAATCTTACAGATCTTTGCGGTCTGCAAAGTACTTTCCCATATACAAAACTTATCTGATTTTCACAATGCCACGAGATAGGACATTTTTCAAAGAAGAAACTCACATCAGTGGTTATGTGGCAGAGCCAGAAGTAGCACTAGTCATTCATTCATTCATTTTTGTTTAGCAAACATGGATTAAATGTCTGCAGAGGCACCCACCTAGAAACTGCCACCAAGTAGGGTACACACACACACACACACACACACACACACACGAATGCACGTGGACTACTTAACATATGAGGGCTGTGGCAGTCAGAGGGAGAAGCAGTCCTGGCTTCTCCAGGGAGTATGTTGGGAGAAGGAGTCCTGGCAGGCTTCCTGGAGGAGGTCTTGGGCTGGGTTTTGAAGGTTGAGGTTGAATATGATTTCACCATTTATAGAAAGGCATTCTTACAGAGGGGGTTGCACATAAAAAGTCATACATTGCTGAACTTGAGGAAGCCTAGTGTATTCAGGATATGTTAAATACATGTGGATTAATTGAGAAGAGTCTGGGGAGCCAGGCTGGGATGAGACTTGAGCAAAGCATGACTGTCGCCCATGCTGAGTTTGGATGGTTTCCTTCAGGTCACAAGGAGCCACTGAAAGTGTCTGGGCAGAAGAGTGGCATCAACTGTGTTGTGGTTGTTGTTTTAATGTTTATTTATTTATTTTTGAGACAGAGTGTGAGTGGGGAAGGGGCAGAGAGAGAGGGAGACAGGATCCTAGGCAGGCTCCTCCTAGCAAAGAGCCCCACGTTGGGCTCGAACTCACGAACCATGAGATCATGACCTGAGCTGAAACCAAGAGTTGGACACTTAACCAACTGAGCCACCCAGACGCCCCTCAACCATGTTGTTTAACCTAGTGCTTTGCAAATGTATGGTGCGTGTGAATCACCTGGGCATCTTGTTAAAATGTGGATTCTGACTCCATATATCTGGGGTGGGGCCTGGCATTCTGCATTCCTAACAAGTTGCCAAGTCTATGCTGCTGCTGGTTCCTGGAACACACTTGAAGTGGAGTTTAAGTAGCTATACTTCAGATCAGTGTGCACTGATGAGGGGAGAGACCAGAGGCAGGAAAACACCAAAGCAGACACTGGTGTGTGTGTGTGTGTGTGTGGGTTGTGTGGGGGGGTGTTGTTCAAGGAGGCTGTTGTTTCTCCCATCAGCTTTGGGAATCAGATCCTATCCGCCCTAGGTTATGTCATCCTCCGTGTTTCTCCCACCTGGAGCAGGGCAGAGACAGGAAGGGTCAGAACTCAGCTTTGCTCGAGTCTCTTCAGACGGTGAGTTTCAGCAACTGATGCCTCAGTGCTCTTGGGGGATCGTCCTAATGCACAGGACTTGGAATAGTCTTGCTCGCAGAAAGCATGACTGTCGCCCATGCTGGGTAAATCAGTACAACCACAAGTGCAGGACCCATAGAATGTGACCAGCTGTTTCAGTGGTTTTCTGTTACTATTTGTGAAGTCTTCATTCTTGTCATCTGCTAGCAGAAGAGTGCTGGCAGTTGCCAGAGGTTTGAGGAAAAAAAAAATCATGGGAGAATTTACATTTGAGAAAATTCCATTCATTGACTTAATTATTTCTGGGAATTCAGAAAAGACCACCATGATCATTTAGCCACGAAAATGCCTGGGCCAGCCTTGGAAATGCTAGAATTATGCAGTAGCAGCTTTTGAAAAATCTTGTAGTATGCAGTTTTGTAGCCTGAGCGTTTTGCCCATGTTTAAAGTTTTTGTAATATTAAATATGTGCTATGGCGAGATAAGGTGAAATTAACACAGAGAATGAAAATTATTAAAACCAGAGGGGCAGTGATAAATCTTGAAGTCCTCACCCTGCTGTACTTCTCACGTCTCAATGCTATTTTTTTTCCAGTTCCTCATCATTATGAAGACTTATTTTTTTTGTCGTTGTTGTTTGCAGCAGCAATTACATTCAATTCTGTTTTCTGTCTGACATTGCCGCATAGCTATTTCTCCATGCTGTTATGTGGGCCTTGTAGTCAAGTTCATGGGCTGTATAATTCACTGGCGAGATGGATGGTCATTTATTCAAGCCTTGCCATTGGCCGTTTCAGTCACATGATGCTATTAAAAGTGGAATGAGCAACACTGTTAGTGGGAGTGTGAAATGGTACAACCCTTTTGGGAGAGCTTTTTGGCAACGTGTATCACAGGCCTGAAAAATGTTCATTGCCTTCGAGCTAGTCATTCCACTTCTGGGAATCTCTCATAAGGAAGTAATCTAAAGTGCAGACCCAGATTTATGCACCAAGTTCAAAACTTTATGGACAATAGAGAAGAAATTGAAACAACCTAAATGTTTAAACATAGGGGAAGCGTTATGTAAAAGGTTACGTAGCTGCTCAATGGAATATTATACAGTCATTAAAAATGTTTATGAAGCATTTATAAATGGAAAATGCTTACATTATGATTGAAATAAGCAGGATGTAAAATTATATTTATGCTATGATCCCAGCTGTGTAAAAATAGCCTACTAACTATGGCTAGAAAAAGTTTGCAGGGAAACATAGCATGGTGTTAACAGTGGGTGGGGGGGGACAGGAGAGATTTCATTTTTTTCTTTTGATTTCTTGTGTCTTAAAAAAAAGTTAATTTCGTTCAGATAAATGAACACACATTAGTGAATAAAATTGCAAGCATTAAAGAAATATGTAATGAAGAAAGCTCACCTTTGTTAATTATTCTCCTTGCCTGTGTCTAAAACATATATTTCCCAAATTAATTGACTGTGAGGATATCAGACCAAATGATTTTTGAAGCAGTTGTACACATTTTTTTTTTTGTCTTGTAGAACTTGTTTGCTCTTTGTATAAAACATACATGTATCCTTAGTTTAAATTCTACATAATGCAACTTTTGGGTTATCAGAATTATAGTATCTGGATTTTTCTTTATAAGAGAAAAAGAGGAGGATGAAGTCAGCTATTGGGAAAACTTGGCACTGGTTATGCACATTATCAAATGGGCATTAATACCACGTCTTGAATTTCTTGCATGTCTTGGATGTAGAGTGAAACCAGTTCAGTGACTAGATAATTTATATTGATATAAACATCTTTTATCCTAGATAATTTGTATGGATTCAAAATTATTTATTTTTTTTTTTTAAATTTTTTTTTTCAACATTTATTTATTTTTGGGACAGAGAGAGACAGAGCATGAACGGGGGAGGGGCAGAGAGAGAGGGAGACACAGAATCGGAAACAGGCTCCAGGCTCCGAGCCATCAGCCCAGAGCCCGACGCGGGGCTCGAACTCACGGACCGCGAGATCGTGACCTGGCTGAAGTCGGACGCTTAACCGACTGCGCCACCCAGGCGCCCCCAAAATTATTTTTTAGGAGCAAGTTAAAATAGAAAATCTCTACATTTCTATGTTTTCCAAATGTTCTATCTGACTAAATATTTATTTTATAATAATTAGAACAGTCTTTAAAACACACAGGCACCTTATAAAATGAGTAAGTCATGGGGATATAATATAAAGCATGGTGAATATAGTAAATAATAATGTACTGCATCTTTGAAAGTAGCCAAGAGAGTGGATCTTGAAAGTTCTCATCACAAGAAAGAAAGTTTTGTAACCGCGTATGGACTTATTATGGTGATCATTTTGTAGTTTATGCAAATATGGAATCATACATTGTTCACCTTTAATATAATCTTATGTCAATTATACCTCAACAAAAAAATAAAGATCACATGGTTAAAAACAAAACAAAACAAGAAAATCCCCATAACTCCACACAGGCACATAATGAGTTTTTCAAGAAGGATGGATTTTTTTTTTTTAAGTTTATTTATTTATTTTGAGAGAGGCAAAGACAGCATGAGTGGGGGAGAGAGGGAGAGAGAGGAGAGAGAGAATCCCAAGCAAGCTCCCTACTGCCAGGGCAGAGCCTGAGGCAGGGCTCGAACCCACGAAGCTGTGAGATCATGACCTGGGCCAAAACCAAGAGTTGGACGCTTAACCAACTGAGCCACCCAGGCGCCTCTAGAGCTCCATATTTATTGATACTGAAAACATGTCTGCAACATATTAGTCAAGTGACAAAAAGTAAGCCTCAAAACATAGACACTATGATCCTAGTTTGTAAATATCATGTTTGGTATAATACACACTCATCCAAACACACACATGCATGCACACTCTCACATCATAGTCTAGAAAGGAATTCACCAAAATGTTAATAGTGGTTACTGCTAGGGAGTGGGAGTGTGGGTGATTTGAATGAGATTCTCATTTGTCTGAATTTTCGAAGTTTGCTGATTGAACATTCAATATTTGTATAATTTATTAAAAAAAAATTTTTTTTAAACGTTTATTTTCGAGACAGAGACAGAGCATGAACGGGGGAGGGTCAGAGAGAGAGGGAGACACAGAATCCGAAACAGGCTCCAGGCTCTGAGCGGTCAGCCCAGAGCCCGACGCGGGGCTCGAACTCACGAACTACGAGATCATGACCTGAGCCGAAGTCGGACACTTAACCGACTGAGCCACCCAGGCGCCCCCCCTTTTTTTCTTTTTAAGTTTTTTTTTACCATTTATTTATTTTCGAGACAGAGACAATATTTGTATAATTTATGAAATAAATTAAAAACTCCAACTTCATAAAAGAAAAAAGGAGAGAAGAAAGACTGGCTTTTGCATGGGTGGTGTTGAAAGAAATTTAACCCAATGTGTTTCAGGGTGTGATTTTCCACTCAGGCCTCGGTGTTCAGATGTATGCTTTTGTGAAAACCAAGCTGCTCACTTTTTCTCCCACCCACCTCCTTTCTCACCCTATTTGTACTTCTCTGAATTTAGGTCTTATTCAAGGTCTAGATGGAGTATCACTTCTTCTAGGAAGTCTTCTCAGATTTCCCTACCCCCACAAACATGCAAATATCTTTTGAAGAATTTGAACAGCTCTAGACCTGATTCATTAAGTCTCTTCTTTTTTTTTTTTAAACATCTATTCGTTTTTGAGAGACAGAGAAAGATAGGGTGTGAGTAGGAGAGGGGCAGACACACACACACACACACACACACACACACACACACACAATCTGAAGCAGGCTCCAGGCTCCAAGCTGTCGGCACAGAGCCCAACTTGGGGTTTGAACTCATGGACTGCGAGATCATGACCTGAGCTGAAGTCAGATGCTTAACCCACTGAGCCACCCAGGCGCCCCTCATTAAGTCTCTTCTTACTCTGTTTGTTACATTAGGGATATATAAGATACTTAGACATTATTATTTAAGATATGAAGATATGATCATCGACACTAGAGAGAGTTCCTTCAGAATGAGGTTGTAGGAGTTCTGCATTTCTACTTCTCTCGTTCATGCAGGGCTTGGTAAGTGGGAGATGCACAATGAATTTCGCTAAGGGACTGAAAGGTTGACACAGCCCCTTTCTTCTCCAGGAGAAGTGGTTGCCAAGAGATGATATTCACAAATAAACGGGTGCTAGCAAAATAAGACACTGACATCAAAGAACCTGAAAAATCCAGTGTGTGCCAGGGATTGCAATCAACAGACTTAGCTTCCCTCGATCCTTTCAAAAATGCATGAAATAGGTGCCCTTACATCCAATTTACAGATGAAGAAACTGAGGCTGGAGTTTTAACCTATGTCTGTTTGACTCCACAATCCCTGACCTTTCCACGGGGCAGGAGAGGCGCCAGATGAGTGACTCAGGAAATAGGGTCAAAGGTTTCCCTCTTCTGAGGCAGGTCTCCCTTCATGCCGGGTAGCTAATAAAGGCTGCCCGTTTCGTTTATTGTCTAGGGATCTTCTGTGCTGGATTCCATGTGCCAGTAAATTGGCGAAGGGCGTGGCATGGAAAACAATTTTAATAACAGGACATTTGGAACCTGTCTGCCCAATTAAGGGTTTAATTTCTATTTCTTAGTCCACATGCTGATGCCTGTGCCTAACATAACCCCTCCTTAAAACAATATGAGGCCAATCAGGATGCCTTCCTAGTAATGTGCACTGAAGAATGACCAGCTCTTCCCTCTCTTGTGTTTCCTGAGCACATCTGTTGAGCCTCGCTGGGTTGCAGGCTGGCAATTGCCAATTCAGAAGTGAGGAGAGAGGGCCAAGCTCAGGGAGGCTGATACATGGATAGAGCAACGTAACAAAGGGAAAAACTCCTAACTCATTTATTTGAAAACATTTACAGTTGACTTAAAAAATTTTTTTTAACATTTATTTATTTTTGAGAGACAGAGAGAGATAGAGCATGAGTGGGGGAGGAGCAGAGAGAGAGGGAGACACAGAATCGGAAGCAGACTCCAGGCTCTGAGCTGTCAGCCCAGAGCCTTGCATGGGGCTCAAACCCATGAACTGTGAGATCATGACCTGAACCAAAGTTGGACGTTTAACCGACTAAGCCACCCAGGTGCCCCTGCAGTTGACTCTTAAAATATGTTTTTTTTATTATTGACATATAATTGGCATATAACATTGTATTAGTTTTAGGTGTACAACATAATAATGATTTGATAAATGTGTATATCACAAAATGATCGCCACAATAAGTTTAGTTAATATCCATCATCATGCATAGTTACAATTTTTTTTTTCTTGTGATGGGAACTTCTAAGATCTTTTAGCAAGTTTCAAATATACAATAGAATATTGTTAACAGTGGTCTTCTTGTAGTACATTATATCTTACTATTGGAAGTTTATACCTTTGATTAACCTCACTTGTTTCTCTTACCCACCACCTCCTGCCTCTGGCAAGCACCAATCTGTTTTCTGTTTCTATGAATTTATTTTTTTTAAGATTCCACATATGAGTGAGATCATACAATGTTTGTCTTTCTTTGTCTGACTTATTTTACTTAGCAATGCCCTCTAGTTTCATCCATGTGGTCATGGCAAGATTTCCTTCTTTTTTATGGCTCTAATATTCCAGTGTGTGTGTGTGTGTGTGTGTGTGTGTGTGTGTGTGTGTGTATGTGTGTGTATTCACATTTTCTTTATCCATTCATCTGTCAGTGGACACTTAGGTTGTTTCCACGTCTTGGCTATTGTAAATAGTGCTGCAGTGAACATGGAGTGCAGATAACTTTTTCAGATAGTGATGTTATTTCCTTTGGATAAATACCCAGAAGTGGAATTGCTGGACCCGGTTGATTTTCATTATATGCTGCAGTGATGGTCTATAAAGTCACCATGAAAACTGAATTAGTGAATATTGCACCATTGTTCCTAGGGGGAAATACAGGGTTAGGTTCCTGAAAGCCTCCTGTCACAGTGTCTTCGTCAACTGATCAACACATAACCTTGTTGTAGATGTGTTTCTGTTTAATATATGTTCTTGATTCATCAACATTGAACCCATAGCCAACAGCACTATAACTCAGGCCTCAACAAAGCTTATACAACACATACTTTCTCTGTAAGGCATATCACTGCCTTTTAGTGCTTAGGAACAATAGACAGGACTTCCGGACTATACTTGGGGGCCGTTTTTAACAGGGAAATCACCTACATTAAGTAAAAAAAAAAAAGATGTGGCACTAAAAAGACCATGAAAAGGATACTTGTTTCCAGTATGAGAGCTGAAACAAGAAGGCAGCATTGACTTATTCAACCCTCAAGGCAACAGGTGCATAATAGTTCGTTAGAGCTGCCATAATAAAACACCATGGACTGGGTGTCTTAAACAACGGGAATTAGTTGTGTCACAGTTGTGGAGACTGGAAGTCTGAGATGAAGTGGTCGGCAAGTTTGGGCACTCCCGATGCCCCTCTTCTCTTGCTGGGTGGATGGCCGCCTTCTCTCTGTGTCTGCATGTGGTCTTTCCTGATGTTTTGTGTGTCCTGATCTCTTCTTCTCAGGACATCAGTCAGGTTGGATTAGGAACCATTCTCATGGCCTCATTTTAATATAAAGCCCAGTCTCCAAGTAAGTCACATTCTGAGGTACACGTGGATTTTGGAGATCACACGATTCAACCCACAGCAGTGGGTGTCAGGGGACTCAATTTTTTACTGCCGTGTGCAGGTTTATAAACAACCTCAAAAGCATTGTGAGTAAGTACAGTAGCCCCACTTATCCACACTTTTATTTTTCTCATGTTTCAGTTACACAGTCAACTGTGGTCCAGAAGCAGGTGATTCCCCTTCTGACGTAGTATCAGAAGGTCACTAGTAGCCTCACATCTCCTCACGACGCTGAGCCACTCACTCCATTTCATCTCATCATGTGGGCATGTTGTCATCTCACATCATCACACAGAGAAGGGTGAGTACAGCTGATAAGGCATTTTGAGAGAGAGAAACAGCATTCACATAACTTTTATACAATATATTGTTATAATTGTTCTATTTTATTATCACTCTTATTGTTAATGTCTTACTAGGCCTAATTTAGAGCTTAAACTTTATCGTAAGTATGTATATGTAGGGAAAAGCATCGTGTTTGTAGGGTTCAGTACTGTCCACGGTTTCAGACATCCTCCACTGGGGAGGTATCTCAGAATGTATTACCCACGGATAAGGGAGGGTTATTGTACTGATTTTGGGATTACAAATAAATTTTAGCAAGCAGGCAAATCTGCAAATATGAAATAATAATTTGGGAATCGCGAGGATTGACTGTAACTGCATCAACGGCAGCTGAGGGGACTGTTGAATTTTTAAAAAATGTTTATTTATTTTGAGAGAGTGAGAGTGGGAGTGAGGGAGGGGCAGAGAGAGAGGGAGAGAGAATCCCAAGCAGGCCCTGCGGTGTCAGCGCAGAGCCCAATGTGAAGCTCCGTCTCACAAACCCTGAGATCATGACCTGAGCCAAAATCAAGAGTCAGATGCTTAACTGACTGTTAAACCCTCCAGGTGCCCCTGAAGTCTTGATACTTGCAAGGCTGGTCTGAGATAAACATCTAACTCTAAGAAGGTAGCTTTCCGGGGCGCCTGTGTGGCTCAGTTGATTGAGCGACCGACTGAGGCTCAGGTCACGATCTCACCATTGGTGACTCAGGCTCAGGTCACGATCTCGCAGATCTCCAGGTTGGTGAGCTCAAGCCCCACATCAGGCTTACCACCATCAGTGTGGGGCCCTCTTCGGATCCTCTGTCCACTTCTCTCTGCCCCTCCCCCTCTTGCACTCTCTCTCTCTGTCTCAGAAATAAATAAAAAAACATAAAAAGAAAAGAAAATAACTTTTCCTCCAGTTCCGTAGACATGGAACTAGATGCATGGTCTGGGCAGCTAAGAGAAAGGGGGGAGGGGCATTGTTATTCTCAATCACTTCCTCCAACTCCCTCTTGCTTAAATTCTTTTCTTTGAGTGAGATCCTATTTAGTTTAAAGACAAGGGAGGGGCGCCTGGGTGGCGCAGTCGGTTGAGCGTCCGACTTCAGCCAGGTCACGATCTCGCGGTCCGTGAGTTCGAGCCCTGCGTCAGGCTCTGGGCTGATGGCTCAGAGCCTGGAGCCTGTTTCCGATTCTGTGTCTCCCTCTCTCTCTGCCCCTCCCCCGTTCATGCTCTGTCTCTCTCTGTCCCAAAAATAAATAAACGTTGAAAAAAAAATTTTTTTTTAAAAAAAGACAAGGGAAACAATAGTGCATGTAAAGTTTCTGGCCTCACCCAAAACATTATAAAATGAGCTATAAATTCTGAGAACTCAGTGTCTGCACACTCTGTCGCTTTCTAGAAAACCTAAGCCAGACAGCTGGAGGGGATGGAGTGGGAGAAAGGAGGACAATTTCTCACACTCCTTCAGTGCTAATTGTCTCTGCAATAGGCTCCTTTTAATTTTCTCATTTAGTTCCCAACAGAGCCTGTGAGGTAGGCACGCCAGCTATTATTGGAGAGGGAGATTGAGTTGCATGAGATCATCTGGCTGTTTAGGGGTTAGCATCAGAATGGAGGACTTTATTTATTTATTTATTTTTTTTTTTCAACATTTATTTATTTTTGGGACAGAGAGAGACAGAGCATGAACGGGGGAGGGGCAGAGAGAGAGGGAGACACAGAATCGGAAACAGGCTCCAGGCTCTGAGCCATCAGCCCAGAGCCCGACGCGGGGCTCGAACTCACGGACCGCGAGATCGTGACCTGGCTGAAGTCGGACGCTTAACCGACTGCGCCACCCAGGCGCCCCGAGAATGGAGGACTTTAAACACCTTCCTCCCCTCAAACTTGTCCTCTTTCTTTGACTTTCGAGTTGGGACAAACTGCATTGATCCCAGATGTTGTTATCCGTGCATCTATATTTAAGAAGATCAACACTTCTTTGTAGGCCTTGAGGTATTTGTGAATTCTTTTACTTTTCTATACTCATTTCTTGATTATCTATTATATGCGAGAGAGGGGATGGGTGTCAGGATCCAAAATGGAGTGAACCCTGGCGTCCACTATGGTGGATTTCTGAATGTCTAGAGAGTGTTGGCCAGTAGAACTAGAATGTGAGCCACATATGCAATTTTAATTTGTTTAGTAGCCACAACAGAAAACTGAAACAGGTGAAATTAATTTGATAATATATTTACTTAATACAATATATCCCAAATGTTACCATTTCAACATGTAATCAGTGAGACTATTGTTAATGAAATATTTTACATTATTTTATGCATGTGACATTTTCTGGAAACTTAGTGTGGATTTTATGCTTACAACATATCTTAATTTTTCCTAGCATCATTGGTGTTGATAGCCACATGTAGCTAGTGGCTACCATATTGGATGGCATATATCTAGGGAGAGTTATTTCTAAATTAATTTCATATACCACCATGGGGTATAGGCCATAAGGAAAGCCTGTGCCCTGGGAACACAAGGAAGAAGCATTTCATTGGGAATCGCTTCTAAAGGCTTTCCAGAGGAGGGGATTTTTGAGCTGGGACTTGATTGCACGTAGAAGTGAAGGGCATCTTTGGCAAAAGTAGGGGCACCTATCTGGGGCTAGTGAAAGGGGAAGGCTCTATTCCTGAGCCAGTTTGGCTTGAGTTTTGCAGTCAGACTTGAGTTCCAGAAGGGAGTTTTCAGTCCTCATGAGTTTGCTCAAGGCTGGGTACTTAAAACCGAGTAAGCCAATCCCTGTGCTCTAGGAGCTCATCTCTAGACCAGTGCTTCTTTTTTTTTTGTTTGTTTGTTTATTTATTTTGAGAGAGACAGAGACGAGTAGGGGAGTGGGCAGAGAGAGGGAAAGAGAGAATCCATCCCAAGCAGGCTTCACACTGTCAGCTTAGAGCCCCATGCGGGGCTGGAGTCCACGAAGCCATAAGATCACGACCTGAACCGAAACCAAGAGTCGGACGCTTAACTGACTGAGCCACCCACGTGCCCCTAGACCAGTGCTTCTTAAACTCAGGTGGGCATCAGAGTCCCTGAGAGCTTGTGAAAACACCAGTTTTGTGTCTCACCCCAGAGTCTCTGATTTTGTAGGCCTGGAGTGGGGCCTGAGGATTTGAATTTCCAAAGGTGCCTCGGTGGCTCAGTTGGTTAAGTGTCCGACTTCGGCTCAGGTCATGATCTCATGGTTCTTGGATTCAAGCCCCATGTGGGGCTCTATGCTGACAGCTCAGAGCCTGGAGCCTACTTCAGATTGTGTGTGTCTCTCTCTCTCTCTGCCCCTCCCCTGCTTGTGCGCTCTCTCTCCCTCTCTGAAGTAATAAATGAATAAACTTAAATTAAAAAAAAAAAAAAAGAATTAGCATTTCCAGCAAGCTCTGAGCCACTGCTGCTTAGAGAATCAGTATTTGAGAACCATTGGTCCACTAGATGAGTATAGCCACAGACATTCATTCAACAAACATTCCCAGCTTAGCACTTGGCGGCATGCTCTGCATCAGCACTGGGGACAGTCGTGAGCAAGAGAAGTGAAGTCTTTATCGTGGAGCTTCAAGCATGGGCGCGAATAACAGACAGTGGTGAACTCAGGCATCTGGTGTCGATCTGATGATAATAGTATCCTACCATTTGCCTTAAAACTCTGATGCCTGTAAAGCTTACAATGTTTTGACGTCCAAGATTACTTCTACTCCCCGAGAGAAGTTTCCTGTGAGAAAGGATATGCTATTTCTGTGATATGCTATTTCTTCACGCCAGGGGCTTTACGCATGTGATGCCATCGTATTCTGACAGCGATACAAGCACCGCTGTCGGCTTTGTTTAGTGACAGTGGCTGTGCTTCAGAAAGGCCGGCGGGGGGACGTGCCCATGTCCCCACAGCCAGCTCAGGGCCGGGCTGTGCTTTGCCCCCGGCCTGTGTGTTGGTTCTTGGTGCTCCATCCGTCTGCACCTGTGAGCAACGCCCCGCCTCCAGCTTTTCCAGTGAATTTATCTTGTCATCTTTCAGATTTCTGAGCGGTGACTGAATGAGTCTTTAGAAAAGCCTCTCTTGACCTCCTTGATAAATTTCAGTCATATGTCTATTGATTATTTATTTCACGGGGCCTGTCACTGGTAGTGCTTAAATAACATTGGTAGCTCGGATGAATGAGATTGATGAATTTAATGAGACCAGGGAAGGCTTCTCGGAGAAGGTGGAGCTTGACTTACTGGGCTGAAAAGAAGACATTCCAGGACCCTGGCGCAAGGAGAGGAGCAGCCTGGAGGTTAAAACCAGAGACAGCTTTGAACCCCAAGGGGTGGAGGCCTGGGGGGAGGGGCCCAGGCATTCGCACAAACTTGGGATTGGGGTAGGTGGGTGGGGGTCTTGATGGGGAGAGATTGATTGCAAGGGTAGAGGTAGAATTCTGAAAATAGGGAGCCCCTGAATGTTTGGGAGGCAGATGGGCCACATTTAACTTTTTTTTTTTTAATTTTAGAGGCAAAACTCGACTCCTCAGGGTCCGATGATGGGTGCTTGAGGGAGTCCACAGGAAGAATCATGTTAAGATTTAAGCTTCAAAGCCATATGATGAGGATCCTAGCACACATCCTAGCACAAGACTCTGGGCCATTTGCTTAACCACTTTGAAGCTCAGTTTCTTTCCCTGAAAAAACAGACCAAAAAAAAAAAAATCACCAAATTCATTGTGTTGTTTTGAGGGTCAAATGATGTCATATAGTGTAAATTGTCTGGGATAATGGCAAGCACCAAAGACATACTGTTACTTGTGAAGGTCCTTTTCCTCTAGCCTCTCCTTTCTTCTTTCCTTCTCTCGTAATTGCCCACAGAAAGATTTTTGAGAGTTCCTGGGTGGAACCATTAAGCTGGCTCTTGGCCTCTAGGGCATCACTGTGGGGCTAAAAGGCGGGACCTGAGGGTGGCAGGGTAAGGCGCAAGGCAGAGCTGGCCACAGCCCACCTGTGGCCTTCAGTCTGACACTGACCGGGTTCCCTGCCACAAAGGGTGGGTCATCACCTTCTGGTGACTCGGTTTCGACATCTGCATCAGGGAGACTGTAGTCCCAACTGACCATCACCGCTACTATTATTCTGTCCCTGCTCACGTTCCTGATCCCCTCCCTGGACGTCATGTAGCAGCAGCCAAGGCCAGCAAGGGGCTGAGGCCAAATCAGACGAATGCCATGGAACACGCTAATCTGAAGGGAGGTCCCTGACTGTAGGGGGACTGCTCTGCGCTCACCTCCACAGCACACAGAGACAGGTGAGTCTTTAAGAAGGAAAAAGAAATCGTCTCCATGCACTTGGCTGCAGGGCCTTTAAGAGACCCAATTACAGTAAATCTAAAAATAAGGCCAAGGGAGGACCAGTGCACCTTTATTTAAGTTTGTCCTTAAATGCCCAAAAGGTCTTTCTTTCTTTTTCTTTCTTTCTTTCTTTCTTTCTTTCTTTCTTTCTTTCTTTCTTTCTTTCTTTCTTAACCTGACTAGGGAACAATATAAGTCAACAGACATTTTTTTTGCCTTATTTTGTTGTGTTGGACCCAGAAAAGCTCAGTGGAAAGAGTTCCTAAGATTGTAGCTTATTGCCTGAAGATCCAAACGGGAGAAAGTTATTTTTATACCTAGTGGTTTTTTTTTTTTTCTTGCTTTCTTTCTTCTTCTTTCAACTGCCTGGTATTTATCCTCACAATTAGGGGGTTTGTCTTGTGAAACAAAGTATTTTTTTCTTTCTTTCCTTGATTATAAAAGAAATACATGTTCATTGTAGAAAATTAGAAACTACCAAACAAACAAACAAACAAAAACAAATGAAAAAAGACATCTGTCACTCAAAGATAACCATGGTTAACACTTCAATATGTTTTCTTCTGGTTTCTTTCTTTCTTTCTTTCTTTCTTTCTTTCTTTCTTTCTTTCAAGTTTTATTTATTTTGAGAGAGAGAGAGAGAGGCAGAGAGAGGGAGAGAGAGAGAATCCCAAGGCAGAGCCTGAACTTGGGGCTCAATGTGGGGCTCGAACTCATGAACAGTGAGCTCATGACCTGGGCCGAAACCAAGAATCAGACACTTAACTGACTGAGCCACCCAGATGCCCCTCTGGTCTTTTTTTCTCTGCTCCTTTTAAATAGTTAAGTTCATGGGATACATATAGTATCATATCCCACAGTTGTAATGAAATATTTCAACACATAGCAGAATACACTGTGTGTCCCTTTGTGGTCACGTCTCCCTCTCTCTCTCCCCAGAGGGAAGTCTGTTCATCATTCTCTTGCTTCTCTTCGTTGTTTTCCACATATTTAGGCATCACTAAATAACATATTGTTTAATTTTGCAAGTTTTGATCTGTATAAATGCCAGCATAGTGTACGTTCAAGCTCAGAAGTGCCAAGAATCTTATGGGGACTGGTCACCTGGTGACTCTGGGTGGATCACCTGGTGTGTGGTGTAGATAGAAGTATTATGCCTTTCTAGATGAGTCAAGACATAAAAGAAGGTTAGGAAGCCTTTGCTTTAGTTTTGATTCCTCCTATATTTGTGATATGATGACGTGTTTATTTCTAGTTTGTTCATTTTTACTGCTGTTTAGTATTTCCTTGAATGAGTGTATCCTAAGTTATAGTACTTATCCATTATCCTGCAGACAGACATTTGGGTTGTTTCTGGTGCCTGGCTATTCCAAACAATGCCATTTATGAACATTTTTAGACATGTGTCCTATGAAATTATTTTGTTAAATGATTACACATTCGATTTAAACTCCTGTGGCGAAGTGTTATAAGGGTTCCTGCTACCCCAGACTCTTGGCAATGCTGGGTATTGTTGGGCTCTTCTATTCTTGGCATCCTGGTAGATGAAAGTAATCACACTGTGATTTTAATTGGGATTTTCTTGATTTCTAATTAGGTTGACTGCTTTCAAAGTTATCTTCTTCTTTGAAATGGCTCATTTTTTCTCTTCTTTCTTTGCTTCTTTCTTTCCTTTCTGTGTGAGAATTCTTTTTATACTCTATTATTCCTTGGTCAGTGTTGTCAATATTTTCTCCCAGTTTTCACCTTTTCACTTTTTTAAAAATTATATTTTGATGAACAGAGGTTTTTTAATTTATCAATTTGATAAAGTTTTATGCTTTTTTGGTGTCTTATTTAAGAACTCCTCTATCCTGGAATCATCAATATATTCCATACATATATTCCATACATATAAAAATGTATTTTTAGAGAGAGAGAGAGAGAGAGAGAGAGAGAGAGAGAGAGAGAACGAGAGGGGGAGGGGCAAATGGAGAGGGAAAGAGAATCTTGACTCGGGGCTCAATTTCAGGACTGTGAGATCATGACCTGAGCTGAAATCAAGAGTCAGACACTTACCTGACTGAGCCACCCAGGCACCCCGGTAAACTGCATTTTAAAATTGTATTTTAAACTGATGGGTGTTGGGTTATAGAAATGTAATGTTTCTTTAAATGTAGTTTTTTGGGGCTCCTGGGTGGCTTAGTCGGTTAAGCATCCGACTTCAGCTCAGGTCATGATCTCGCAGTCCGTGAGTTTGAGCCCCGCGTCAGGCTCTGTGCTGACCGCTCAGAGCCTGGAGCCTGTTTCGGATTCTGTGTCTTCCTCTCTCTCTGACCCTCCCCCATTCATTCTCTGTCTCTCTCTGTCTCAAAAATAATAAATAAACGTTAAAAAAAAACTTATTTAAAAAAAATAAATAAATGTAGTTTTTTTTTTTGAGTTTTGCGTACTCAAAATTTTGTTAATTTTCTTGTTCTTTCCAATAATTTATAGTTTCTATTGATATTTTTCTGTGGACAATCATATAATTTGTGACTAAAGGTAATTTTTATACCTTTTTCTTATTTGGATTGTCTAATTGCATGAGATAGGACCTCCACAAAAATGTCAAATTTTTAAATCAGGATAGCAACATTTTTGCTGACTGTAAAGGAAATTCTTCTAATTATTCAGCATTAAGTATGATATTTACTTTGGATTTTTATAAATGTCCTTTTTCAAGTTTAGGAAATTTCTTTCTATTTCTAGTTTGCTAAGCCTTTTTTAAAAAAACCATTTATTAATGTTGACTTTTTAAGGAGCTTTGTGTAACTACTCATATGATTTTGTGATTCATCTTAATAGGTTATGATTAATAGCAAAAATAAATACCTAATTTAAGTCAACATTGCATTTCTTGGATAAATCAAATTTTGGTTATATGCAGTATCTTTCTTTATATCATTCAGCTTTATGTATTTCTGGATTTGAGTTGCTAAACTTTTGTGAGGAGACTTTGTGTTGAGGTTCATGTGGCTAGTGATTTTATGGGATAATGATTTCCCCTTTTTATATTATATCTGCCTCATTTTGATATCAAAGGTGTACTTTTCTCATCAAATGAACGGCCGAGTCATTTTCCTTTCTGGTTCTCTGCAAGAGTTTGAATCATCTGCAATTACCTGTTCTTGACATTTAGTTAGAACTTGCTTTTGTAACCACTGAGCCTGTGAGCTTTTTTATGGGATGGTTTTAAACTATAGATTTAATTTTTTTAATGGTTAAAGGAAAAGCCAGGTTTTCGAATTCTTTTTTAGTCAGTTTTGGTAGATTATACTTTTCTAGTAATCTTCCCATTCTACCTGAGTTTTAAAATTTATTGGCATGAAGTTCATAGTGTTTTTTTACTCTTTTGAGTTAATCTCTGCCCTATCTGTAATTTTTCATCCCTTTTATTATTCCTAATATTATTTATTTGAGCCTTTGGTCATTTTTTTTTTTTTTTTTTTTTGCTGATAATTCTCACTGAATGTTTGTCAATTTTATTAGTCTTTGAAAAAAACCAATTTTCAACTTCGTTAAAGCTATTATATTTTCATTTTCTATTTTCCTAATTTTTGCTCTCATTTTTAAAAAAAAATCAAAAAAAATTTTTTAAAGTTTATTTTGAGACAGAGCGTGCACGTGCAAGTGGGGGAGGGAGGGAGGGAGGGAGAGAGAGAGACAGAGAGAGACAGAGAGAGAGAGAGAGAGAATCCCAAGCAGGCCCCACACTATCAGTGCAGAGCTCAATGTGAGGCTTGAACTCATGAACTGAGAGATCATGACCTGAGCCAAAATTAAGAATCAAGTCAGACACTTAACCGACTGAGTCACCCAGGTGCCCCTGTTCTCATTTTTATTTCTTTCCTACGTCTACTCTGTTTGGATTTATTCTGTGGTTATTTTCTAATTCCTTAAGTTGGATATTTAGCTCGCCATATTTCAACCTTTCTTCTTTTCTGATCTAGGCACTTAAAGCCATATATTCCTCCTCAAGGAGGTTTTAGCTGTGTTCAATAATTTTGATGTGCAGCATTTTCAGTGACATTCAGCTCTATGTATATTCTAATTTCCACTTTAGTTCTTTCTTTGTTTTTTTTTTTTATTTTTATTTTTGAACATTTATTTATTTTTGAGAGACAGAGAGAGACAGAGTGTGAATGGGGGAGGGGCAGAGAGAGAGGGAGACACAGAATCCGAAGAAGCTCCAGGCTGAGAGCTATCAGCACAGAGCCTGACGCGGGGCTCAAATTCATGAACCATGAGATCACGACCTGAGCCAAGGTGGGACACCTAAGCGACTAAGTCACCCAGGTGCCCCTAGTTCTTTCTTTGATCTTTGTCTTCCGTAGAAGCACACTCATAGGTTTTCAAAACCATAAGATGCCCTTCGTTGTCCTTTTGTTCTTTATTTCTAACTGAATTGCTTTGTGGTCAGAGAATGCGGTGTATGTGCTTTGATTCTGAATCTTTCTGGACTCGCTTTATGGTCTGGAAGACAAGATTTCGTATCATAAGTGAAAGCCACACGGGTAGCACTTTTTATACACTATCTTGACTTCTCCCAACAGAGATTCCAACAGAAAATCACGTTTATTTAACCCTTGAGGAAACTGAAGTGAGTGGAGGCGGCAAGAGCCAATTCAGGTTAGTTTAACTCAAAACGCTTTTTTTTTTCTACTCATATAATAGCTTAGTCATTTGGAAAATAAGACCAAATAATAATAAAGTCAGATTATTATTATATAAATATAATATTCATACTAGGAAAATGTGAACTTAAAGGCTATTTGGGTATTTCCCCTTCCTCTCTTAGTGCTAGCTCTTCGTTAACTTCTCCATCCGTTCACAGTGTTGAGGCCACCCTGGTGGGGTCTGGGCTGAGCTTTCTGGGTCTATATCTTGACCTTGAGAAGTCCATGTTCTCACTGGAAAGTGAAGAAACTTGGGTTCCCCTCCCCTAACACGATTCTTAGCATTGTGGGGTCACTTGTTCTTTTAGTGAAGTATAAAAATATCTCTTAGAGAACTCTCAGAGGAAAATGTTGAATAGAGTTGCTATTTCTGAGCTGATTGCTGTGGTGATGATTCTATAATCATTGGTTATTTTAGGTACATGCCCTTCCCAAGTCTTCTTCCCCACCTCCTGGTTTTGGGTACACCTCTGGTTTCCATCCTTAGCTCCTTCCCTGGGAAGTTTCTCTTAATCCCATCATTGCGGCTTCCTCGTGAATGTGGAATCTCTCAGGTCTGTGTCTCCAGCCCCAACCTTGGCTCTATTTCCTGTCTTAATTGACCGGTGTCTCTCTGCCAAGGACACCAGTTGCCCTTGGTCTTGGAGGGTGAAGGCTGTGAAGGTCCTTAAGTTCAGGATGGAGGCAGGGATGCATTCTTCTGCTTTCCCATGCCACTTCCAGATTCTTGCCCCCTGCTCAGTCCAGCACTCTCCACCCATTCCCCCCTTTGCTCTTCACTGCCAGGGCCAGGCAGTGCCTTGGCACTTTTTCGTACAGTTCAACTCATCTTCCTAAACCACCTTGCGAGAAAGTCATTGTTACCTTGACTTTATAGATGCAGAGGCCAGGAGCTTAGGGAGGTGAAGATTTGCCCCGGGTCTTGGCCAGGGATGGAGGCTCAGGTCCACCTCTGAGTGGTGGTTCTTTTGCCCCATTCTGTGGTCTGGGAAGGCCCAAGATCCCGTTCCTGCTGCTACTGAGCGGTGACCATGGGCCAGTCACTGGTCTTCAATGGACATAGTTCCTTATTGTAAAACTGGGGAGACTCATACCTATCTGTGCTTTTCAACAGATCATTGAATGTTTAAAAGCAAGT
Source organism: Herpailurus yagouaroundi (assembly GCF_014898765.1). Lineage (NCBI taxonomy): Eukaryota > Metazoa > Chordata > Mammalia > Carnivora > Felidae > Herpailurus > Herpailurus yagouaroundi. The sequence continues at coordinate 32,167,040 of NW_024412401.1, forward strand.
GGAGAGCTTTTTTTAGAAGATACATGAACTTAGAAAGGCTGGCTGTGGGGTCCCCTGTGAGCCTCACACCTGTTCTCTGCCCAAATCGGGATGGGCCTTACTTCCCTGGGTGTGCATGCCTGGGTCCTGGGATACAGTTCCTGGAAGACAGAGAAAGCCACTTGTGCAAAGAGCTGAGGTGAAGAGAGAATGGAGCATTTGGGGAACTGTAAGGACATTTGTGGCTGGACTAGGGAGGGCGGGAGAGAGGTGAGAGGCAAGCAAGGCCCAGGTGTCATGTGCCATGTTAGAGAACTTGGCTTTGAATTCGAGGACAGTGGAAGGCAGTGAAGGTATTTTAAGCAATGAAGCTGATGTTGACGATGATAACCATGCTGCTGAGAATAGCTAATGTTGATTAAGTGCCAAGCATTTCTTCACTAACTCATAATGCATACAACCACTGGAAGGCTGGTACCTTCTATTATGAGCCTCATTTTATACATGAGGAAGCTAAGGTCCAGAGATGGCAAGTAACTTACCCAAGGCCAACTTACCCCAGGCTGTCTGACTCCAGCGGCCATTGTCTTAACCATGACTTTCCCCTTGGTGGCCAAAGCTGAAGTGTTACCTTGATCCCTTTTGCAGTTGGTCTTTTAGGAAAATAAGTCTGTGTAGAGGATGCACGGGAAAGAGATCGGAAACAGAACAATCGGAGGCTCTGGTTGAGGCAAAAAGATGACACTAGCCTTAATCCTAGGTGGGGACACTGTGGAGTTTGATGAACTGGGGAGACTTTAAGACACTGAATGAATTAGTGCACTGATTCATTCATATAGCAGCCATTGATTGATGCCTAAGATGTGCTGGGCCCAGAAATGGCCAGGCCTTGGTTGGAGGGTGGCTTGGCAGGGTTGTGGGTCTGTCAGTGGGAAAGGCAAGTCAAGAGTCTGATTTCACCAAAGAGGGTTCTTCCTGAAAGTGAAAGTGCAGCCCACACCACCACCCCTGGCAGAAGGTTCTGGAACCTTCCAGTAATCTCTGAGCTCCAACTGGTGGGAGGTGTGAGCTTTGTGGAGAAGGGGCCTCCTGTGGTTCCCACCCTGCTGTGACTGGCTCCCTTTTGGCTCCGGATAAGGTTTGCCTTGGCTTTGATTCCTCATTAATTATCCTCGAAGGTTAATTCTGTAAGTGCCAGTAATGACCAAGAGTTAATTTCTCTCTCTCCTGCCTGCCTCACTTCTTCGTTTTTTTTTTGTTTGTTTGTTTGTTTGTTTTCTTTAATGGGCCATCCAAGCTTGTTGGAATGTTTACCAAAGCAGGATAGTTAGGGATGTACATAAATGAATTTACCTTGTCAGAAGGATCTGGAGGTAGAATTAACGTGAGGGGGTAATTGTCAGGTGAATAATTACCTGGAAACCTCAGCAGGGAGACTGCTGGGGTTCTCTAATTATTTATCTTCTCCCAATTTTCTCCTCTTTGAACTGCCAGCATGGGGGAGTATGGGGGTGGCATGGAGGTGTTATTTTGGATTTCCCCTCTGGATTGTGAAATGCCTTTTGAGGGGGGTCTTGACAAGGATGCAGGTTTGCCAGTCAAGCCCTTGGTGACTTGCAGGCCACTTTCACATCCATGACTTCATTCGGGTCCTCTTGAGTGCTCTCTGACGTGGATGGTGTTGTCAGCCCCATTTACAGATGGGAAAACTAAAGTTCCTATGGGTGTGGTCACTCCCCACAAGCCACATGACAAATAAGTGGTATAACTGTGGGTGAGAGCCAGCCCTCTGATTCTCCACGGCCCTCTGGCTGCCTTCTGCCTTCCCCAGGCGGCTCCTGCCCCCTCCCAAACACCCCGGGCTGGCTGTGTTCCTCCCGCACGCACCAAGAAGCCCAAACGCTCTGCTGTGAACAACCTGCTTCCCTGTAGGCTGGTGGCCGCACCCCTTCCTCAGGCAGCTCATTTTCCATTTTAAGATTTCCTGTTTGAACCAAAGGGCAAAGATCTCCGCAGTATCAGCCTGGAGCCGGGCTTCTGTGTGTATAAAGGGGAGCCTCAGCCCCTGCCCTCTGTTTGTCCATAGACCTTATCGACAGAGCCCAAGTCCCAAGTTCAGAGATTCCAGTTCCTTCCCGATTTGCTGGGTAAAGTCCGGCCTTCCGTGCAGGCGGCCGGGGCGGGCGGCCAGCCTGGAGCCAGCATTCATTTATGGCCGGGCAGTGCTTCCGTCCTGCCTGGCAAGCCACTGGCTGCAGCAGACAGACAGACGGATAGATTGATGGACACGGGGACTCCAGGGCGTCTTCTCTCCTCTCCTCCCCTTTGCCTTCTGCTGTGGGCTGACTCATCTGGTGCCCTGCTGGCCCAGGCAGCCGTGTGTCCCTGCTCCCTGCAGCCTCCTTGGAACGACAGAGCCTCTTTCGGGGCCGGTCTGGCTCTCCAGGCCAGCACGTGCACCCGCGCTCCCTCCCGCATTCCTGTACAAGCACGCGAGCCCAGCTGAGGATCTCCACGGCTGAGTTCTTTCCCAGAGAGAGGCACTTCACTGGTGCCATTTTAGTGGGGCGTGCGTGACAAGGACTATCGCTGGAAGAACGGCCCTTTCATCTCATAGTCTCATCTGATCTGCGGGACCATCAGGAGTCGTCCAGGTCCTTAGTGCCTCCACTGTACAGATGAGCAAATGGAGCTCGGAATCAAAGGCTTGGCTCCATCAACCCTTTATTCAGTTAGAGGAGGAGACAGGGACGCTGTCCATATTTGGGTTGCTCAGGGATCAGAGAACACAATCAGTGATTGTGAGGCAGGGCATGGAATGCCAGAAGCAGCACCCTGGGGTGCGGGTGGGAGCAAGGAACTGGGGGCTGGGGGTGGGCTTAGCAAATGCTTCCACGTGATTTGTCCAAGACCCCTTGAAGCACAAGTAGGCCCGGACAGGACACTCCCCACCTATCAGAGTCTGGGCACAAATGATACACAAGGATCCTTTTACATAGACTTTTGCAAGGACCGGAGGTCTTTCTACTGGAATGTAAGCCCCACCAGAGGAGGGCTTCATCTCTTTTGTGAGCTGCTTTATCTCCAGGGCCGAGAATGGAGCCTGGCCCAAGTCACTCGATAAATATTTGCTGTTGAATGAATAGACATGCTCACACACACGATGCATATGTGCCACTCTGAATCTCAGAGCTATAGAATCCACAGGCTGAAGGAACCCACTGGAATAGTACAGATTGCTAGCTGGGAGCAGATCCAGAGGCAGAGCCATAGAGACCTGACTGAGTCGTGAATGCATCCCCAAAAGACCATGGGACCAGGTGTTGGTGTCAGGGCACCCAAGTTCTTGTCCCATTTACAGCTCCCAACTTTGGGTGACCTTATTTTGCCCCACTGCAGAATAAGAAGGTCCTGTTGGCTGACCTTGAGAAGCCCCGTTGCTGCCCCAACTCTCTCCAGTGGGAGAGTGGCGCTGGACAGGAATTTCTCAGAGCTAAAGAGACTCTTCTTTCCAGTCTGAGAAGGCAGTCTCGTCTCTTTTTGCCAACGCTTGTGGCCAGAAATATGCCTGGCCTGTGGTCACAGCTGCCGGCCCTCTGGGCTCCTGCCCACCTCCCCACTGGCCTGCCCTACTGCCTGCCGGGGTGGATGGGGGTATGGCCTGCCTGCCTGCCAGTTGTGGCTCTGCCCATTCTGAGCCCAGCCTCCTCATTCCCTTTGTCAGAATGGGATGACTAGGACCCGAGGAGCCTGGGAATGGTGGGGTGTCCCTGGGCTCTCCTGGCCTGTGATCATCCTAGAGCCCCACAGCCTCTGCAGGGTCCTGACCCAAAGCTGCCCAGTCTGGCCTGCCCTTTCTTCTTCTGCCCTCATGGCCGCTGATGTGTGGTGTGGTCTACAGCACGATTTCTCTTGAGGTTCAGAGAGTGCAGCGCTGCTGGGAAAGACCGGGAGCCCCCAGCGGGCCCTTGGCCTGCAGCCAGCATCCTCCCTGTAAAGCACCGTCTAGAGAGGGCATGGGAAGAAGAGATGCTCCATCCGTCTGCCCCACCAGCCAGCCTCTTTTCTTTGAGCACTGTCTTCCTTTCTTCCCTTGCCCCATGATGTTGTGCTTTTCTGTCCCCTCCCTCTAGGAGGGAGCCTGCCTCAATGGAACTTGAGGTTGGAAAGAATAGAGAACCTTTTAATCCCAACCTTGTTACAAATCAGCAGTGTGACTTGAGCCTCGGGTTTTTCTTCTGGAAAATAATTATTTCTTCCCAGGCTTCTTAGGAAGATTCTGTGAGATAACAACGTGTATCAGCCTCTGGGTAGGTAATAGCAGTAAACAATACCCTAGGATCAGCTCTGTGGTAGGCATTGTTCTGGGCATTCTATGACCTTAGGGGGTAGCTACTATTTACTCCCATTTTACAGGTAGGTTAAGTTGTGGCCCAACGTCAGACAAGTTGTTAGGTGGCTGAGCTAGGGTCATGAATCCAGCAGTCTGGTTCTTAACCAGTACCCCACTACCTTGGGGAGATACGTGTTTGCTGTGCACTAGTGGGCTCAGTGGTTCTCAGCTAATTCGGGAGCTGCTTGCCTTTTGCCTTGATGAGACTCATGTTTGGGCCATCTTGGGGTTTTCATCCACTCCCTTAGTCTCCCTTCCTTTTCCTCCACTCTCCCTCCCATACACCTCTGGCTGGGACTTGGCTCTGCTTTCTTGTTCTGCACCTGGAGGGTGGAGGCAGACCACCTTAGGCCAAAGTTTTGTTAAGGAGGCTAAAACTGAAGTTTTATCTGTCTTGTTGTCTGCCATTTCACAGGTGGACAGAGCATGGCTTCTGAGGGATTCAATTCAGCAGCCATTAACAAGGCAGGCCAGAGGCTGCCCCCCACAGAGCTTAGCGTGCAGAGGCTTTACTAGCAGGGTTCTCCCCTGAGCCCCTCAGGAGCAATGGGAGCCAGGCTGAAAGGGGGCTGGGAAACCAAGTTCAGAGATAGGAAAGTGTTGTGCCCATTTCACAGACAGGAAGGGTGAAGGTCAGGACTGCAACCCAGCGTTTCTGATTCCTGACTGGGTGCTTTTCTCTTGACCTTTTTGTCCCTTCTACATTTTAACTCTAGTTTTAAAATTTCAGGGGAGAGAAAGAGGCCCTCAACGGCCTATGATGGCTATACACAGAAGAATGAAAGCCCTTGAAGGAGGTCCATTTTTTATCCCGAGAAGGAGTCTGAGGCAGAATGGGCTGAGGGGGTTTGAGTGGCAGGAGGGGAGATGAGGTGACTTTCCCAGGGCACATAGTGCTGCTTCCAGGAAGGCAGCAGCACCTCTCATCAGCCAGTTGAGGGCTCCTTCCTGGCAGGGAGTTCAAGAGAACACATTGGAGGCATTGGAGAGTGAGAAGCGTTCCTTCCAGGAAGCCAGGGCCTTGGGCTTGTGGCTAGTCTCTACCATGGAGTCGCTAAGTGGTCTGCAGTGAACCTCTTCTTGTCTGGACTCACATGTCTGCCGCACAAAGACCAGCTCTCCACTGGCCACATCCCTCCCTCCAGCCTAGGACACAAGGATCCAGGCTCAGTCACCCATTCCCATGTCCTTGCATTAAAGATGAGAGAATAGGGGCGCCTGGGTGGCGCAGTCGGTTAAGCGTCCGACTTCAGCTGGGTCACGATCTCGTGGTCCGTGAGTTCGAGCCCCGCGTCAGGCACTGGGCTGATGGCTCAGAGCCTGGAGCCTGTTTCCGATTCTGTGTCTCCCTCTCTCTCTGCCCCTCCCCCGTTCATGCTCTGACTCTCTCTGTCCCAAAAATAAATAAACTTTAAAAAAAAAAATTAAAAAAAAAAAAAAAAGATGAAAGAATAGAGCTAGTCCCGGGCTGGGGGAGAGAGGATCACTTTTCCCTCCGTCAGTTAATTCTTCGCCAAGTCCTGAAAGAGAGTGCTGGCTATCTCTTCTCTCCTAATAAGCTGTGTACCCGTTTTCCTCTTCTGACTTGAAAGAGGGGAAGGAGGGCCAGGGTGGGGTGGGGGCTTTTTACCTTGGACAGAGATAAGAAGCAGGGACCTCAGTTCCAAGGCAACATCCCTTGCCTGACACATCCACAATTCAATACCAACCTTTATGGGGTGCGGGGCGGGGGCGGGGGTGGTGGTGGTAAGAAAGACATCCTCAATGTATACATCCGTGGTAAGTTATACCTGGACTTCAGAAATGACCAAACATGAACAAAAATAGGTGTGCTTTAGGATGGAGGAAATACGATATTTACTTAGAAATGAAAATCTATTGCCTTCAACTTATGATAAGATAATTAGGCTCCTCTGAGTCATTGTCATGCATTTGTGTTCATAAACCTCCCTCATTAAGTAGTAAGGGTATGCATTTTATCTTAATTCATTTTTTATAGGGCTGTGAATTCCTGCATTTATCTACCTTTGTTTTCCTGTGTGGACACAAGACTGCCTGGCCTCTCAGAGGCGAGATAACTTATTATCCAGCAGCTATTTCCCTGGAACCCAGCCCAGGGCTGAAGTGGGCTCTAATTCCCTTTCTTACTGCCTCACCATAACTTTGGATGATTCATTCCGTCCCTCTGCCTCTGTTTTCTCATCTGCATGATGAACTTCACCTATTCTGTCTCTCATGGGGCTGTTACAAGGATTCAAGGAGATAGTGCCACACACGTCTATGAAGGAGGAGCTGGTCTTGTCTAAAGCCCGTGCTTGGTCTTAGTCACTCCTCCAAACTGTCCCACTTACCATGAATGGCTCCATAAACATGAATCAGAGTTGGGTTGACAGTATGCATTCCTGAGAAAGGGCAGGGAAGTTCTCTGGAGAGTGGAATCAATTCAATTGCACGCTCTGAGATCTCACTGACTGGATTCAAAGCCCTGCTTGACCACTCATAGGCTATCTGACCTTGAACTGTCACTCACTCACAAGCTGTATGACCTTGAACATGCAATCTCGTAATGCTTTAAGCCTCAGTTTTCTCATCTGGGAAACGGGACTCTTAAAAATCTCTACTCACAGGGTGTTTGCTGGGATTTGATGAGAATATCAAACGCATGCATGACGTTTAGCACAGTAAATAAGAGCTTTGATTATTATCATTTTTAAATAAAAATGTGTACCAGCCCCTGTGCCAGGTGCTTGTCATATATTAACTCTGATGACCTTCTGTAAGGTAGATGCTCTTTGCTTCATTTTGCAATGGAGAAACAGGGCCTTGGAAAGGTTAGGAACTCCCTTTTAGTAAGTGCTAGAAGTGAGGTCAGGCTCCTTCCACTTCCCTGTGCTGCTTTCTTGACTCCATGGTGGAAAAAATGCAGCTTTCCTTGTGATTGTGGTGCTCTCTCATTCACTGACAAGCTGGAGTCCAAGACTCTTTGGAAAGGTCCTCGCTGAAAGTCTCCTTCTGCTTCAGCAACTCTGGAGACTCTTGGAGTTGATTTGGATAGCCGTTGATGCTGACAGAGTCAAGTGGACCAGATCCCCCAGCCCATCTCCTGGTAACGCTACTGATTGCTCCACTTAACCACTGAAGCCTCTGCTCAGAGCTGTTGTTAGTCTCTAGCTTCCCTGCAGCTGACACCAGCAGGTTCCCTTGTAAACTCAAATCACCTCTCTTGGGTCTGTCTGGAAACGTCAGTGACTGCTGGAGAGCTCCACGGGAGGTCATTTGGTGTTGTCAGTTTCTTTCTGGGCACACCTCATTTCGAAGTTTGAAAAAAATCCCTTCCAACAGCAGAGTCCCCCTTACACTCCCGGGGCATAGGGGCAGCACGCTAGGTGCAATTCAATTGTACACGCTCTATGATCCCAGCACCAGGATGCTTTACCTTACGTGAGCTCAGTCAGTCCTCATGCAAACCTCACCGTGCATATGATTGTCCCATTTCACAGTTGAGGGTTGTTATAGAGTGTGGTTGTACAGATCATAGGCTCTGGACACAGACTTCATGGGTTCAAATCCAGGTTATTTCATCAACTAGCTGTATGACCTTGTACTTGACTGCAGCTATCTGAGCTTCAGTTTACTCTTCTGTGAAGTTGGAATGCCAGTAATGCCAAATTTCATGGGTGACGGTGAGGATTTAAGTAGCTACTTGAATGTTGTGGATGGTAACGGAGGCTGATACTGCTGGAGAAAAATGGCCAGAGAGGGGAGTCCCTGACCCCAGGACACTTAGCCAGGAGGAAGCAGAATTAAGACTGTCTGGAATCCAGATATGCTTGGGTCTGAAGCCTCTGCCCTTACCAACAGCATCACATTCTCTCCCTTTGCTGAGTTTCTGACTCAGACCAGTTTCAGACTGAGCCTACAGCTTACTGACAGGCTGTTGAGGAGAAAAGGCAGCAATGGTGACCACTCTTAAGGACACTGGGCGACAGGGACCTAACAGCTTATGCTGTTCAAAGACAAACAGTTCACAAACCATCACAGCCTGATTCTTGTGGCCTAGGTGGTGCAGCCAGGCAGGGAAAATGTGTCAGGCTCCCACCTCAGGAAGGGTTATGCGGCACATTTGCTCCTTTTCTTGACTCTTCCAGGGAATGTCTGTGCTTCTACAGGGAGAGAGGGGAAGAACACACAGTCCAGGCTGGAGGAATAGATCACAGCTAGCACATGAGTTGGGGATGCAGAGGGAGAGGAATATTTGGGTCTGCCCAGCACAGAGCCAGGTGCACCCAGGTGTGAGCCGGTACTGTTGCTCCTCCCATCATACCGCGAAAGAGCTCGGAGTGGAAGGGCCTGGTCTAAGGTCTGCAAGAAGAAGTGGGGGCGTGACCGTTCCAGCCCTTCTGGTCTTAACTCGGTGCCTCTCACGCACCGGGTCCTTTTCTACCCTGTGGCCTTTGTCCACGCTGGCCCCTCTGCCCAGAATTTTCCCCGTGCGTATTTCCACATTCTAAGGGATTCTTTCATTAAGCTCTTTATTTGCTTCATGGTCTCAGCACACTTGCCCTTACTTGCTCATTTGCCTTTTTACATTTTACAATTTGGGGCGTGGGTTTCTCCGGTAAAACGTAAGTGCTAAGAGAGCGGGCATTGCTTGTCATATTCGTTGTTGTAGACTCAGTACCTAGAACGGTGTTTGGCACTTAGTAGGGTGCTCAGGGTTTTTCTCAATGAAAATATGAGAACTAAGAATCTGACCCCACGTTCAGGCGTGAACCGCTATTCCATACTTCTATTTTTTTTGTTATTGTAACAGCCTTATTAAGCTCTAATTCCTATACCGTTCAATTCACCTGTTGAAAGTGTACAATTCAATGGTTTTTAGTAGATTGCAGAGTAGAACATTTTCATCACCCCAAAAAGAAACCCCCCTGACCATTAACAGTCACTCCCCATTCCCTTGTCCTCCAGCTCCTGGCAACCCTCACATACTTTGTTTCTATGGATTTACCCATTCTGAACATTTCTTGCAAATGGAATCATATGTGGTCTTCTATGACCGGCTTCTTGCACTTAATATCATGTTTTTAAGCGTCATCCTTGGTATATCAGTGCTCCAGTCCATTGTGTGAACATAGTGCCTTTGGTTTATCTGTTCGTCAGTTGACAGGCATTTGGTTGCCTCCACCTCTGGGCTGTTAGGAATAATGCTACTCTGAACATCGCGTACAGCTTTTTTTCTTTTTTTTTTTTAATTAAAACAATTTTTTAAAAAATATATTTATTTTTGAGAGACAGAGAGAGAGACAGACCACAAGCGGGGGCGGGGGGGGGCAGAGAGAGAGGGAGACACAGAATCTGAAGCAGGTCCAGGTTTTGAGCTGTCAGCACAGAGCCCGACATGAAGCTCGAACCCACGAATTGTGAGATGGTGAAGTCAGACGCTTAACCGACTAAGCCACTCAAGTGCCCCCGTGTACAAGTTTCTATATGGACATATGTTTTCATTTCTCTTGGGTGTAGACCTTCACTTTGCCTTTTAATTTTCTTTTGCCAGTTGGTTACACAGGACTCTCACTTGAATGGGTGGGGCCTGGCCTCCTGGGAGGAGCTAATCTGCTTTGCTCCCTTTCCACCTGCCTCTGCTCAGGCTTGACCCTCCAGGGACTGCCCAGCCGGGGCCTGGGGGAGCTGGAGCCTTTCCGTCCAGGTGGCCAGGCAGGCATGACATCCTCTTGACCTGAAATTGCCCCTTTGGTGGCACCTACCTTTCATCTTTATAGAGGGAGAACAAAGATCAAAATGCCTTGTCCCCAGACAAAAACTGGCACAGTATTTTAATGATTAACATCATAACATTGTTATGGGGCCTGCACAGGCTTCCCGCTGTCACCCCTGCTGCTGGCTCCCTCGTGTTTTGCCCCTGGATGAAGAATAGTTTCCTAAGTGCTTCCCTGTGAAAGTCCCTGTATATACCACCTTCTGCCGTCCAGCCTGTCTGGCACGTTCTGGGCAGTTCTAAAACTATTTCCCATAATCCGCGACCTTCTTTTGTCTGCCTCCAGATGCCCTGCTGGGCACTTTTCATCTGTTACCTGTTTTTATACTCTCAGCCACCCGGCAATGCAGCTGGTACTGTCTCCATTTTATAGACGGGGACGCTGAATCCAAGCCTTGATCCCTTATTCCCACCTGCTGTAGCAAGGAATCCAAAAATACCAAAAGAAACACCCGGAGGTGAACAATGCTACAGTAGACTCAGCACTTCATCTACTTTTTTATCTCTTCTTTTGGGGACTAGTTTTCTTCCTTTTTCTTTTTCTTCAGAGAATCTACCTCGACTCCCCCTTCTCTCCATTCCTCGCAGAGGGACTTAACTTGGTCAAATTGAATAGCACCATGCGCTACTCAGCCTTTCATTCAGTTGATCATTCAGTCATTCACTCCCTGCTCATTTATAGAGCTCCTTCTATGCCCAGCACCAGGCTCCGTGCTACACACTGTAAATACAGAGGTGATTGTGGTGTGGTCCAAGTCTTCAACGTCCTCACTGTCTCGTGGGAAGGCAGAAATGCAAGCAAACAGTTTCCAGGCAACATGGAGAGCATTCCTGTAGAGGGATTCACGGTGCGCTATAAGAATACAAGGAATTGGGGCGCCTGGGTGGTGCAGTCGGTTAAGCGTCCGACTTCAGCCAGGTCACGATCTCGCGGTCTGGGAGTTCGAGCCCCGCGTCGGGCTCTGGGCTGATGGCTCAAGCCTGGACCCTGTTTCTGATTCTGTGTCTTCCTCTCTCTCTGCCCCTCCCCCGTTCATGCTCTGTCTCTCTCTGTCCCAAAAAAATAAATAAACGTTAAAAAAAAAAAATTTAAGAATACAAGGAATAAAAGCCAACCTGGAGAAATGGAAGACCTCCCAGAGAAGGTGTCACCAGAGTTGGGAAATGAAGGATAAATAGGAGTTTATTTGTTTCATTTATCATGGACAGACGATGTTAGTGGTATCAGCCTGCCTGTTTACAGTCTTCTTGATCAAAGCAGACATTCTCTAGATTGCATACCTGGCCTTTTCTGGCAATCGCTGCTGAGATCAGAGATTGACCTTGGACCTCAGGAAAGCTGATTCTTAGGTAGGCTGGTGACCACTGATTAATGGCCAGGCTTGCAAAGATGACCTTAGCTAATCAGTTTCCTTTCTCAGGAAGTCAGATGTAGGAACAGGGAGGAGCATCTGGTTGGTGCTGGTGCCACATTCGCCAAGTCGCAAGGTGGTGTTGAGGTTGGGAGGCCACAATGAGTGTGTGTGAGTGAAGGCACAGAGGGGTAAAGCAACAAATAAAGAGAGGAAGCATTGGAGAAAACAGAGACTGGGCCGGATAGGCAGAGAGAAGCTGAGCTGTCAGGAGGATGAGAGACAAGAGTGGCTTCTGGGAGAGAGCAAGAGGTTCCTCAGGTGGCAGCAATTTTCAGTCCTCAGTCTGGTCCTTCACTTCTGCTCCTGTCTTGGGATGTCTGTGGGAGGCCATTGAACAGCCCTACTATATAACCTCCCTTTAAAAATGAGCCCGAATGAGTTTTGGTTCTTGAAACCCAGAGTCTTGTCTCTAACAAACTCTGTTCCAAAATTGTTTTCAGGCACAGCAGGGCTTTTCCAGATGGGGAAAGGGAAGAGGTAATGGTAGAACATTCTAGAAAGACTCAAGCTCTGAGGAGGTGGGATGTTCAGTCTGGTTGGGCCTAGAGTCAGTGATGGGGCTGGTGAGTTCTAGAGGCAGACTGAGAGGGCTTCAAAAAGAGTCCTTCATGATCCGTGGAGGTGAAATTGCAGTAACAATTAGGAAGTCGATTTGTAAATCAGGTTGTGAAAAGATTGGCCTTTGTCAGGAGTGAACTCATCCATTTCCCTTTCATTCTTGGCTTCTCTTTATAGAACATTTTCACCGGAGGCATCTTATCTCAGCTGAACTTTTGGCAACAGTAGAGCCAGAGGAAATGTTTTTATTTTATTTTGTTATTTTATTTTATTTATTTTATGTATTTATTTTACAAGCATCCACCTTTTTACAGCCCATTTTGGCCAACACTCTTTATCAGGAGCTGAGAAATTTTTTACCTGTGGTATTGACCTTGGTCAAGTGTCTCAGTCTCTTTGAGGCTCATTCTTTTCACCTGTAAAAATGGGAGTGATTCCATGTAACCAGCCAAACTCCAGGGTGGTCCTTTTCCAACTTTCTGTGAAGTACCAAGGTTAAAAAAGATAGTAAGTTATCTTAATTTAAAAATTTTTCCAGTCTGTTGTAGACCAATAGTAGAATGCAACTTGTGCTGTATGTAGCCTGAGTTCAGCAACGCCCTGTTCCTTGAGCCAACTCCACTAATTCCGTGCTTGAATGTTGCAGTAATGTCAAAGTGCTATATGGGTTTCCAGCCATTCACTCTCCTGTCTGTGTTTTTCGTGACCTGGAAATGGTTTGCCGACCAGCATTGGTCCGTGGACCGTACTTGGAGTAACAGTGGTTTAGGAGTCTTAGGACATCAAATCGTAGCAACCCACGGCTACGACTTTGGGAGCAGAAGGTGCTTTATCTGTATCTTGTGCATGGGATCCGTGTTTACGGGTTCAAAATGTGGTGTGGTTTCCAGTTTCCTGAACGTTATTAACTCTTTCTTCACCTTTTCTGACTACATTCCTACAGTGTCTTAATGTTTTCTGGAGTCTCCCTTTCTCATTACTTGTGGCTGGGTGCTCTGTTCTGCCCTGAAAGGTGACATGTCTGCAGACAGAGGCTGCAGGTTTTAGCGTCAGACAGCTTTGAACTTGAGTCTTGGCTCTGCCGCTTTCTAGCTGGGCAAGGTGTTTCATGATGGCTCAGCGTCTTCATTTATGACAGAGTGCCAGTGACACTTAGCTGGCAGTTATCATGAGAACGAAATGATCTAGCATATAAAAAAAAATGTTGTGGGTCTGGTAGGTATCCAATAAAGTAATTTCCTTTGCCCTTGTACCCTGACTATATTTTTTTCCTCTTGCATCCTCTGAGATTTTGTAGTCTCCGGAAGTGGCACACGCAGGCAAATAACCAGTGGTGACAGCAGTGCTACAGATCATCATGTCAGCACATTCCCCACAGGCTTTGCTAAGGCCCCAGGAGGAGCCAGAAGCAAACCCATGGGTGACCCAGGTGCCAAAGCCCTTCTCTTCCACAGCCTCTGCCTGAAGGGACCACTGGAACCCAGACAGCAAAGAACCCTGAAAGGTCCCTGTTGACAGCGGACCACTTTGTACAGCTGCTGTTAGTTGCCTACCCTTTGCCCTGTTCCTTCCTTCTCTATTAATAAAACCCTGGTTTGGTTATGGGAGGCATCTCTATTTTCAGCTCACAGGTGAATTGTGCATAGTTTAACTAGTAACAGTAATCAGCAGTGGACCTTAGGGTGCATGCGTCAGGCATGTAGAAATGGTTTCTTCAACTCTTCAAAAGAAGAAACTGGCAGATTCAGTTCCTTTTCTGCCTCTGGATGTTTTCCTGTCCAGATGGGATGCCCGGAATGGTGGCAGCCCTCTTGTGACTACGAGGGAAGCCGGTCTGGGAACAAAGTTGATATACTGAGAAATGGAAAAAAATCTGGATGGGTGATGAAGCTGTCAAATCAACCGTGAAGTTACCCTACGTCTAGCTTTTGTGTGACCTGAATTAGGGAAAATGGATCTGTAATCATTGTGCTAGCGTTCTGTATCTAAATTCTCAAGTAAATGGGTGCCTGGGTGGCTCAGTCAGTTAAGTGTCTGACTCCTGATTTTGGCTCAGGTCACGATCTCATGGTTTATGGGATTGAGCACTGCATTGGGCCCTGTGCTGATAATTCAGAGCCTGCTTGGGATTCTCTCTCTCCTTCTTTCTTGGCCCTCACCCACTCTCTCAAAATAAGTAAATAGACTTAAATTCTCAAGTAAAGTGTGAGGAAATGGGTTTCCTCTTATCATACGATGCTGAAGGCAGAGTCATGTTTGCAGATTTCTGGGCATGGACTCCTTTCTTCCTGCAGGTGAGGAAATGGACTCATTCATGCTATGTTTAAATACATCCTTAAACAGAAACCATAGATGTTAGGGTAAATTCTTGCAGCTTGGTGATGTAAGCCATGAGTTAGAAAGGGCAGTGACATAGCCTTTTGAATGTCATCAGAAGCTCTGGAGAAACCTTGCTAAGACATGTGTTCTGATCAGCACCTGCCTTATGTGGCCACTCTGGGGTTTCCAAATTCTGTACTTTATGACAGTTCAACTGGGGACTTACTATAAAGTGTATGTGTGTGTAGGACTGGGGGTGGGTGGGAGGAGCCTCCTCTGTTACTCACCAGAAACCCCTGTAGTTGCTGTGTTTGAGATAATAGATTTCTTTTTAAAAAAATTAAAAACAATTTTTTTGATGTTTATTTATTTTTAAGAGACAGAGAGAAACAGACCACAAGCAGGGGAGGGACAGAGAGAGAAGGAGACACAGAATCCTAAGAAGGCTCCAGGCCTAGCTGTCAGCACAGAGCCCGATGTGGGGCTTGAACTCACAAAGCGCAAGATCATGACATGAGCTGAAGTCAGATGTTTAACCAACTGAGCCACCCAGACGCTGCTTTAAAAAATTTTTTTTAACGTTTATTTATTTTTGAGAGACAGAGAGGGATAGAGTGTGAGTGCGGAGGGGCAGAGAGAGAGGGAGACACAGAAACTGAAGCAGGCTCTGTGTTGACGGCATAGAGCCCAATGCAGGGGCTTGAACCCATGAACTGTAAGATCACGATCTGAGCCCTAGTCAGATGCCTCACCGACTGAGCCACCCAGGCGCCCCTGCCACTGCAGGATTTTTTTTTTTTTTTTAATTTTTTTCAACGTTTATTTATTTTTGGGACAGAGAGAGACAGAGCATGAACGGGGGAGGGGCAGAGAGAGAGGGAGACACAGAATCGGAAACAGGCTCCAGGCTCTGAGCCATCAGCCCAGAGCCTGACGCGGGGCTCGAACTCACGGACCGCGAGATCGTGACCTGGCTGAAGTCGGACGCTTAACCGACTGCGCCACCCAGGCGCCCCAAGGATTTTTGATTCATCTGGGATGTGTCAGGGAAAGAGAGATTTATTTCAGCTATTGTTAGAAAATCTAGGTTTGTGTACTCCTGGTTTCAATAAATGTGCCCATTGAATTAGCCAGCAAGAGCATCATAGTGGGAAATGTCACAGCCACTTGTCTTCTTTACATAGTTAAAGAAATTATAAATACTCCCATTTGGGGTATGCAGTAGTCATACATGATGTATCTGGGTCTCAGATCATCGTTGGTCTTCAACTGGGCAGCTGTTCAGCTTTAAGATCCACCCTAGTGATGATGAGGCTAATCCTCGATTCTTTTGTACGTGTTTCAATGTACCGGCTCATTCATCTTATCTGCAAAGCATTGTAGAAGAGAACAAATAAATCTAGTCGGCAGTACAATGTCTTTGCAGGTGGACAGGGATATCATATCAAGCTGCCAGGGCTTTGAACTTGGGAGGCTCCGAGCTTGTGATCTCTGGGGGGAAATGCAGATGTGTCTTGGGGGGAGTCCATCTGTTTGTATATCACGAACTAGCAACTAGCATCACCGTGAAAGCAGTGACTTCCAGGACGTGGGTCTTCATTTCTGTCTCTCTGGAACTTGCGCTCTTTCTTCTCAGAGGAGAGCTGAAATTAGGGTCTAGTCCTTATTGGTCATCCCTCACCTCTATTACTGCATGTTGAACCTCAGAAAGAGTAGTTGAACCGGGAGGGGGCAAGAAGGGCTTTGGGAGTGCGGGGCATGGTGATTCTGGCCGTGTGCAGATACACTGTTCCTTCGGCTTTCCTTCAAGCTCTGGTGAGGAAGATCAGGCAGGTAGAGAGACGGCACGAGGTGTGTCTGTGCTCATTGTGAGGGCACCCATGGAGGGAAAAGCCGCAGACTCGACTTGGCTGCGATGAGCACGGATTCTTGGGAAGTGCAGAGCTCGTGTTCTAGGCCCCTTGACAGGTGCTCACCCCCTTCTTTGTACCTTTTACTAGTATTGTTTCTATCACATAATGGACACATTATATTTCCATTCAATACAACCCATGTTTATTGAGCTGGGATTAGCGAGAGGTATAAGGGACACTGAAACGAATCAGACGCTAGTCTGCGTGGGACTCATGAACCAGTCAGGGAGTCTGAAGGATAGATGCATCCTGAAAGCTCAGTAGTGAAGTAGTGATGCATCCTGAAAGCCCCAGCAACACACACAGGTGCCTGGAGCACAGAGATGGGGCCCCTAGCCCAGCCGTGAAAGGCTATGACGTTTGGGGGCACAGCTAGGTGTTCAGTGTGAGCAGAACAGAGTGTCCGAGTGATAAGGGTAGCAAGAGGGAGGCTGGGAGAGTAGTTCATGTTGTACCATGGAGAACCTGGCATGGATATATCTAGAGGATGGACTTCGGCCTATAAATGAAAGGAATCACTTGGCAGGTTTTATGCCTGAGGCTTAGGCTCATTGCATAGTTTCTTAAGGTCACGTAGGTAGTGGCAAAGCCCATCCTCCTATCCTTAGAATATGGTGTTTATCAGCATTAGGCTTTTTTTTTTTTTTTGTAATAGTTGTCATTATTATTACATTTTACGGAACAAACATTTATGCCGGACCTATGCTGGGCACTTCGAAATCCAAGACCCCGTTTAAATTTCACGACAGCTCTCTGAGGTTGGCATTACTCCTATAGCCCAGTGTTCTACAGCATTTTACTCTGAACCTGGTCGTTGTGCACAACTCCGTGTTGCCTATTTATTGATAAATCCACTTGTAAGGGAATAAAAAGCATTGTAAAAAAAACCCCAAACACCTGGATGCATATACACTTTCCACATCACCTGTTTATTTTTGCACCCTCCTTTCCTGTACTTATCCGTGTGTTTAGATTTTGATAAGTACATATTCGTTTCTAATATGGGTGCAATTCATAAAATGTTTTATCCTGCCTTTATCACTTGACATTGTTTGAGGACATATTTCTAAATCTTTGTAATGATAATTTTCTTTGATTACAGTAACCACCTAGTGGATATGTCATTCAGTGAAACTGAATTTTTTTTTAATATATGAAATTTATTGTCAAATTGGTTTCCATACAACACCCAGTGCTCATCCCAAAAGGTGCCCTCCTCAATACCCATCACCCACTCTCCCCGCCCTCCCACCCCCCATCAACCCTCAGTTTGTTCTCAGTTTTTAAAATTTTTTTTTTTTCTTTCCGACGTTTTTATTTATTTTTTTTGGGACAGAGAGAGACAGAGCATGAACGGGGGAGGGGCAGAGAGAGAGGGAGACACAGAATCGGAAACAGGCTCCAGGCTCTGAGCCATCAGCCCAGAGCCTGACGCGGGGCTCGAACTCACGGACCGCGAGATCGTGACCTGGCTGAAGCCGGACGCTCAACCGACTGCGCCACCCAGGCGCCCCTTGTTCTCGGTTTTTAAGAGTCCTTATGCTTTGGCTCTCTCCCACTCTAACCTCTTTTTTTTTTTTTTTTCCCCTTCCCCTCCCCCATGGGTTTCTGTTAAGTTTCTCAGGATCCACATAAGTGAAACTGAATTTTTTGAACAGTTTTGTTTGCAATGACTATCTGTCTCTAAATAATGAAACTTAAAAACAATTTTTTTTAATGTTTATTTATTTTTGAGAGAGAGGAAAGAGAGAGGCAGAGCATGAGCAGAGGAGGGGCAGAGAGAGAGAGGGAGACACAGAATCCAAAGCAGGCTCCAGGCTCTGAGTTGTCAGCACAGAGCCCGACATAGGGCTCGAACTCACGAACCGTGAGATCATGACCTGAACCACAGTCAGATGCTTAACCGACTGAATCACCAAGGAGCCCATTAAAAATTAAAAAAAAAAAAAAAAGTTTTATTTATTTTTGAGAGAGAGAAACAGAGTGTGAGCGGGGGAGGGGCAGAGAGAGGGAGAGGCAGAATCTGAAGCAGGCTCCAGGCTCTGAGCCATCAGCAAGGAGCCCCACGCGGGGCTCAAACCCACAAACCGTGAGATCATGACCTGAGCTGAAGTCGGACGCCCAACTGACTGAGCCACCCAGGCGCCCTTGTCTCTAAGTCATTTGAAGGATTTTTTTCGAGTTGCTTTTTGGGAATAATTGCTAGCAGAGGGGTTATTGGTAGCATGCGTGTTTATTGAGCACTGTTGTGTTCCAGGCTGTGCTTAGGAGCTAGAGGCACAACTGTGACTAGAACAGACACAGTCCCTGTCCTTGCAAGCTTACATCCCATGGGGGAGAGAGACCTAAGAGAAGCAAATAAATAAGCAAGAGAGCTATGGACTGGGACAGTGCTATGCAGGGATAAGTAAAGCGATGGGATAGAAAATAATTGAATAGATTTCCTGGAAGCCTCTCTGAGACAGGGTCATGTGAGCTGAGACCCAGAGAATGAGAGGGATGGGGTACATGCAGGGTGTGGGCCCCTCGGCATGTTCAGTGAGCTTGACATGTGAGCAGGATACAGTATACAAATGGCCACACGTTACAGCGTAGTCACCTGGATCCTCTTTGGTGGAACTCTTCAATCCTGCTCTCCGACTCCTTTGGTAGCCTCCTCATGGGTTTCTCTGTTCTTGGTTTTGTTCCTCCTCGGTCTTTCTGCCACTCAGCAGCGAGAATAACCACAAGTATAGATCACGCATGACTTGCAAGTTCCAGAAACTCCATCTGCATCAAACTTGATTGGACAAAAAAAGAAAAAAGAAGCATTTAGTGGCTTACATAGATGAAAACCCAGGTTCAGCTGGATCCTGGGGCTCAAACAATAGCTGCAGGACTGCTCTGCTCTGCTTTGCTCTGGGCTGGCTTTATTCTTAGGCATGCTCTCCTCTTGGTTGTGGGAAGATGGTCCCCGGCAGCAGGTGTCACATCTTCACCAATGTGTCTGGCTAATGTGTCTTGTTTACTGGCCTGGTTGAGCTACCCGGTGGCCAGGTGGCTTGGGGGTGGGGTGGGTGAGTTGGTTGGAATGCTGAGGGGTACACTGAGGCAGGGAATGATTATCCAGATGTGGATCATGTGCCCATTTCTGGTGCTGGGGAGGGGGGGTCAGTACCCCCAAAGTCTCATGAGATGAATAGAGTGGAAGGGTAATTAATGATTCAGAGGCAAATGACCTTCTGTTGCCAGGAGGAAGTGATATGCTGGGCAGGCAAAAGCAAAATGATTTACATCTATGTCTGCGTCTATATCTACATTGACTTTTGCATCCATGGAAGGGTCCTTCTCCCTTACTCATGATCCTCCAGCTGCATTGCCCTCCTTCCTCAGCCTGGAACCCCTGAACTCTTTACTGCCTCCAACACTTGGCACATGCACCCTCCCTTTGCCTGGAATGCTCCTGGAAAGACTAGATCATTCTCCTCCTTCAGCTTTTAGCTCAAGTGACTTTTTCCAAAGCCTCCCTGGCTATCCATCCAGGTGGACTCCCCCAGTTATTTTCTATTCCATCACCTCATTTCTCTGTTTCATAGTACTCCTCACAGTCTATAATTAATCACCTTGTTTATCTCCTTGTTTACCCCTTTGGTCTCTATCTCTCTCACCAGTATGTGAGTGTGGGGAGGACAGAGACTGTGTCTGTATTATTTATTGCTGTGTGTCCAGCTCCTCAAACACAGCCTGGAACATAAGAGGTGCCCACTACATACATATGTGTTGGGTGAAGACATGAATGGATGGATGTTGTTAGTTTCTCCACTCTTCCTGGGTTGTGATGGAGTCACTGGCTTAATTAGTGTGGACTTAGACCAGGGGTCCCAAACCCATAGACTAGTAGCCACCAGAGTTCAGGCTTTGATTTCAAAAGCATCAGTTCCTAGCTCTGTTTCTTTCTACTTCAACAAGACATTAAACCTTTATAGTCTTTAGTTTCTTCTTTTATAACTTTGCACAAAGACCCTTTCTTACCTTTTGGAGGAGAGGGGCAGGTCAGAATCAAAAGTGATGTGGGATGTGGAGGGGCTTTGTAATCTGAAAAGTGTTAGGCAAACATCAGGGCTTGTTATTGCCAATAGCTCTCTGAGCTCTCTGGGTGCAGGAGTCCAAGCCACATCTGTTCTGAAACCTTTCTTCCTTCTCTTCCTTGTGTGTCTGGTTCATAACTCTCATTTATATTCTTATTTATTGACCAATGTATTTGCCAAATAGTCACTGAGTATCTGTACTATCCCAGCTTCAGTGCTGGGTGTTGGGTTATGGTGGTGAACAAGTCTTGCTTGAGGATTATAGGTATGCGTGTGTGTGTGTGCGCGCGCACACACACACGCATGTGATGTGTATACCGGGAAGAGCAGGGACAGGAATGAAGGTTCTCCCCTCACCCCCCACCAAGTTCAGGTCTTCCCAGAGATTGTTCTGCCTGTTTGTTTACAAAAAGGTGGGGGCTTCTGGCTTTCAATGATAATTTTATGTGTGAAGAACTGGCAGGTCATCAACCATAATATTTTTTTTCAATTAAAAAATGAAAATGACCTTCAAAGGCACAGAATTAAAAACACCAGGAATGGAAATCACTAGGTTTCTAACTTGGTCTGGACACAATAGCTTGCTTCCTCCTTATTTCTCCCCAGAGGCCCAGGGTATTGGGCAACTGCTGGCCAACCCATTCGGATCTTCCTCATTTGGCCAGGACACTGGCTGAGCCTCCTTTCAGGACTCTTCACGTGGACAAATTGTACACCAGTCTTGATTTCATCACTGCCTTTGAGAGCTCAGAAATCTCCAAGTGTGCTTTATCTGGGCATTCTTCATCCTTTTGTACACTTCTGTCTGTTCTCCAAGGGTCTGGGCCTGATAATGTGGTTCAAAACTCATGAGGTGTTGTCAGATGTCACCTTAGCTTTCTGGTGAAGGCTCAAAGAATGTATGCCTAGCCGAGGCCAACACAGATATCCTCATGGATAGGTTGGCTTTTGGGGAAGTGAGCTCTGCTTTGGGGCCTCTCTGAAATCTCCACACTAAGTCATTGATGGGAAAAGTAATACCTCCTCAGAGAAAGTTGAAGAGTGAAGAAGAAAGAATATCTTTATTTACTAAACCTATTTCTTTCCGTCAGGTAGATTCACCCATACATCATTTGGCACCTGCCATACTGTCTGCTTCTTTGATTCATGAACACCTTCCAGAAGGTTTCTTGCTTTGTCTCTGTTCTAGATTTGCTCAGTATTGGGCCTTTGTATCTCCCATTTGGGATGGTTAATTTTCTGTGTCAACTTGACTGGCCTATGGGATACCCAGACAGCTGGTAAGTCATTATTTCTGAGCGTGTTTGTGAGGGTGTCTACAGAAGAGATAAGCATTTGAATGAGTAGACTGAGTAAAACGGTGGCCCTCATCAGTGCTGATGGGCACTTTCAAATCCTCTGGGGGCCTGAATAGAACAAAACGGTGGAGGAGGGACAAATTCTCTC
The DNA here is from genome assembly GCF_014898765.1 of Herpailurus yagouaroundi. NCBI lineage: Eukaryota > Metazoa > Chordata > Mammalia > Carnivora > Felidae > Herpailurus > Herpailurus yagouaroundi. The sequence goes on from NW_024412401.1 coordinate 32,188,906, forward strand.
TCTCTGCTTAAGTGAAGACACCCATCTTATCCTGTCCTTGGACATCAGTGCTTCTGGTTCTCAGGCATTTAGATTCAGACAGGGATTTATGCCATTGGCACCCAAGTTTCAGACGATCTGACTTGGACCGACCTATACCACCAGCTTTCCTGCTCCTCTAGTTTGAAGATGGCAGATTGAGGAATTTCTCTGCCTCCACGACTACAAGAGTCACTTCCCTAATAGATCTCTCCTTATATATATCTTTGTACATCCTATTGGTTCTCTTTCCTTGGAGACCTTGACTTATATACCAATGGCTCTTTTTTCTTTCCCCTGCTCCTTATAATTATATATATTTACTTAGGTTATTCAAGTTTGGTCCTTGGCATTCTCTTGGCACTTGTCTTGGACTCCATCCTTTTGAACTTCAGGCCTCAATACTTAGCCTGGCCTTGTTTAGTCAGCTCATCCTCGACTTAGATGCCTACCATGGACCAAGGCACCAAGTGGTGAGGCACTTGGTGGTTTGTTTTTTCTGGTTGGCTCACACTGGGGGCACCTTGCCCTCCTGAGGGTTTCATATTTGGCTGAAATTCCAGAGACCTCCATCCCCCACCTCTCATCCCCAACAGGTGTCCAGCATACCTATTGCTTGTGCTGAGCAGTAAAACAATTCCTCGGTGCTATAAACTCAAGGGCTCACCTGCTGAAGGTCAGTGTGTTCAGAGATGTTTTTATAGCCAGTAAACATAGCAGCCATTTACAACGGAGCACATTGGCTTGTAAATTATTTCACTGATAGCACTAGCCCCTTATTTCCAGAGAAAGGTGGGGGGGGGGGAGTTACACATCCCCTCTGCATGGTGAGAAAATGCAGTTCTGGTTTTACCCATGGACTTCCTATCATTGTACTGATAGATTATTTCTTTTTTCTCCCTAACCTGTTATTTAACATTGACGTTTTGGCCTAGAGGCTCAAGCCGCATTTGTCCGATCAGTCTTTTTTATCTGCCGGAAGTGCAGCCTTTGAGAGGTACTTTTTTGGCCCAGGTTGGCTGTATGATGGGTAGTTCCTAGATCTAAGGCTGCATCAATGACAACTAGTGAGCTATGGAGCTTCTGGGCATCTCAGGTGTTGATGGGGCTGCTCTGTGCCTTGTTCTGGGAGCCTTGGTTAGTTCTTCTTCCCCATGACTGCGCAACAAGGAAAGCCTGATTCACCCACCAGCAAGTGTATTCTGCTGCTTGGGACCTTTGTCCTTTCTTCTATTTGCCCAAGACCCTGGGAACTTGGGTGGAGAAGGAATGAAACCTTACAGACCATGGAGGTGGGTGTATGAGCTCCAGGGGGTGGAAAGGGCACCACATAGGACATCAACCAGACACATATCTGAAACCTGGGTCTGCTATGGTCCAGCTGAGTTTATTTGGGCACTTTGCATCTCCCTGGGCCTTAGTGTCTTCATCTGTAAAATGGGTCCAGCAAGGTTTGCTTCGTAGGGGAGAGGTGATGAGAGAATGCCCGTGAAGAGCCCAGCATGTCAAATGCAGAGAACTGAGCTGCACAGACCATGCTCAGGCTCTTAGGAGGCTACTCAGGGCCATGTAGCAGTTCCTCCTCCTCCCCTGTCCTGAGAAGAACTGAAGGGGCAGGAGCCCCAGTGCATTAGAGCCTGGGCACGATGTGAGCTGCGTGAGCCCTGAAATGTGGGAGGGCCCACACCACGTGAATGGGCAGCTGGACACTGGTCCGTGGAACTGGGTTTTGGTGGCTTAATAAGAGCCCCATGACAAGCCTCCCTACTGCTCATCTGGGGTTAAAACGCTTTCTAATTACAGTCTTTCCCACCATTTGGGTTGAATTGAGTTGGCGGTTCTAGGAGAATCTTTCTGGGAAAAGGGTGTCACCTTCTCTGCAGCTGATTTCTACGCATCTCTGGACAGACAGGCAGGCAGGCAGGCAGAAGACAGGGAGAACCAAAGGGCCATCAAGAGGACAGCTGCTGGCCCTTCTAGCCAATTAAACCTTATAGCCTTGGCGGAAGGTGCCAGAGGATTGTAAAATACCAGGATGTGTCTGTAGGCATTTGCCATAAGGGCTTTTCCCACCGCCTGACTTCCATCAAAACTGGTTTGAGTCTGGGGATTTCTCACTTCCCTTTCTTCCTGAACAAATGAATCATGTCCATTTGAGCTTCTTCTAGCTGGATCCCCTGACATTCGCAGAAGAGAGAGAGAGAGAAACTATGCTACCATATTAGCTCCTGAGAGCAGCCCTCACCCCCAGGCTGGAGTGGGTAACCCCAGACACAAAGGGAATTGACTTGTGCAAGGCTCTGCGGCCAAGAAGTGGCAATTGGGATTTGAACACAGGACCCTCGCCCCAAACCCTGAACAACCTTGCCACCTCAGAAGCTTGCTGAGAGGGAAAAACACTGAAAGCATAGGGGTGCGAAGAAGGCAGAGTGGGTTAGTGAGGAAGGCCAGGGAGGGGAGGAAAGGGGAAATACATAAAGAAATGCACACAGTTATTGCTTCATCAAGGCAAATGAAGTTTGCTCATGTGGTGGAAAATTGTGAAACTTGGCTTTGAAAGCTCTATGTTCTATCGAGCTCGGAGCTGTGAGTCCTGCAGAGTGAGAAATCTCACAGCACACCCACTCCCCCCCAGCCTCTAATTAGAGATCTGGTTGTTGGGTCATGCTTTCCCGCACAATTTAATCAGATTTGTTGAAAAAACAATTTTTCTTATCCAATCACTTCTTATTGTCAGTCTCACAAACTTATATACAGCATCCAGCAATAGGGGGGCGAGAGGCTAAGGGAAGGGGGATGCGTGTCTGGCCAGCACCCACACTGGCGGTTGTCTCAGTGCCTCCTTCATGGCCCCTGGGAGGGGAGTTATTGCCATCCCTGGTACTCAAATGAGGAAGCAAGTGCAGAGAGTTTATGGCACTTGCCCAAGGTCAAACAGCTGGCAATTGTGAAGCCAGACTTAGAGCCCAGCTCTGCCAGGTTTGGGGACCCATTCCTTTCCACAATCTGAGGGCTGCTTTATATTAAAATGTGTTGACATGTGTTCTCTAATTTAATTGTCATAATATCTAGAAATTCAGGTATGTGTTCTTAGTGAGGTAAACCAAGACTGCAGGTTAAATGCCTTGGCTGAGACCTCAGGGCTGTTTAGTGCACGGTAGACCTTGCACTTTAATTTTCTAGACTTTAACTTCCTTTACTATATTTAAAGAACAGAATCCTCCATATTTCCATCCATCTGTCCATCCATCCATTCATCCATCCACCCACCCATCTATCTGCTCATCATATTTTCAGTGCCTACTTTTTACCAGGTCCCGTGCTAAGTCTAGGCATAGTACTATAGTGACGGAAGCCTGTCATCTGCCTCCAGAAGTCTGTGGTCTGCAAAAACCAGTAATCGGTTGTATGATAACATGCTGAAAAAAATATGGTAGTAGAAACTGTATGTGGAGGGAGAGTAATCTGCTCAGTTGGTTGGGGGAAGCAGTGATACTCTGCCCTATATGTTGAATACCTTGTTTTGAAGAGCGTGTTCTGTGTGTATTTTTCAAAATCTCCTCCTAATTGAATGAGGCACCTGCCTCTGTGGCATCCTTGTGGGCAGTGGTTGAGCAGGAAGTCATCCTCCATGCGAATTAGGTTAATTTGGTGAAAGTGAAATGAAAAGCTCCGTAATCTGGGGTGATGGGAGAGCCCAGGGAGCATAAAGCTGTACTTGCTGCAGAAGCTGCTAATTGAATTGTGACCTTGGGCTCTGGCTGGTTACATAAACCATCTTCAGGTGAGAACTAACCAGGGCTGGCCCCCCTGACAGGAGCTAGGCTGCCTCTTCTCATTAGGATCCTGAGTGCGTTTCTGTGACTGCCCAGACATGCAGAGAACTCCTTTCCTGGAGTTCACACGTCCCAGGAGCATTCTGGGTGGACTTCCCTGAATTGCTGAAATTGGATGTAAAATGTATGTATGTGTATAGGTGCAGTTCTCTGGGAGAAGGGCCACAACTTTAATCAATTTCTTAAAAAGGTCCCTGAGCAAAATAATGTAAAGAAGTAATGATGTGGTTTCTAGTTCCTACTTAAGCAGAGTTTTGATTCAGGAGGTCTGGGGCGATGCCCAGGACACTGTTGTTTGGTTTGTGTATTTGGTTTCAGATTTCCAGGTGATTCTGATGGTCAGTCTTGGGTACCATTGAACTAGAACTTGGACTTCTCCAACTTTCATGTGCATATGAAGCTCCTGGGGATCTTGATAATATGCAGATTCTGATTAAGTAAGACCAAGTTAGATAGACTCAGATATAAATCCTGGCTCCAATGTTGATCATTCCTGCGGATCATGAGGGGCGATATCAGCTATAAGAGAATGATTGACTAACAGTGGTCTAAGCCAGTAAAGGTTTATTTTTCATGCATAACAAGAAGTCTCAAGGTAGCATTGAGATCCTTGGCTGAACTGCCAGTCATCAAGGACCCAGGGTCGCTTTGTCCTCCTCCTCAACATCTGTACAGCATGTAGCTCTCATGGGGTGGCTAACACGTCTTCCAGCATCCTGTCAACACTTGAAGCGGGAAGAAGGGGACGCTAGTTGGAATCATGTTGCCCGGCCCTCCGTAGATGCAAAGGATGTCGGAAAAGGATTACGAGCATTTCCAACCTTTATTCTTGAGTGTGGTGACAGAGAAGAGGTTTGTGAAATGGCCCTGGGTCAGCTCACCATAGTGTCTGCCACACCATATGATTCTAGGCAATTTACTGAATCGATCAGAGCTCCAGTTTCCTCATTTTTTTTTTTTTTAATATTTTTCTTTCAACGTTTTTATTTTTGGGACAGAGAGAGACAGAGCATGAACGGGGGAGGGGCAGAGAGAGAGGGAGACACAGAATCGGAAACAGGCTCCAGGCTCCGAGCCATCAGCCCAGAGCCCGACGCGGGGCTCGAACTCACGGACCGCGAGATCGTGACCTGGCTGAAGTCGGACGCTTAACCGACTGCGCCACCCAGGCGCCCCTCCAGTTTCCTCATTTGTAAAGCAGAAGAATAAGCATGGTATGTGATTCCCACACCCACAGCAGTAGCATCCTCTGGAAACCCGTGTCCCACCCCAGACCTCCTGAACCAGAAACTAAGGGTGGAGTCCAGCAATCTCTGTGCTAACAAGGCCTCCAGGTGCTGCTGGTGCTCACTCAAGTTTGAGGACGCTTGCCTTAAGGATTTCTGGGAAGACTAAGCAAGGTTATTACTTCGGGTGTGTGACACACAGTGTTCCTAACTTGTAGCCTGGGAGTTCACATCTTAGACCAAAACAAACTGTGATGGAGTCCATTTCTTGGAATGCTGACTTGGAATAAGAAGTTTAGAAAGCATCCAATAAAGAATCTCCACGGTTTGTTCTGACCGGTGACATCAATGGTTTAAATCCCTAGGATCCTTTTGAGGGTCTATTGACTGAGGGCACCAAGGAAAGGCTGCTGAGCTGAAGAAAGTTGGAGAGAGTCAGTTATTCCTTTATTTTTCAAGAATTATAGTTTTACTGAGCTATAATTCACATACCATATGATTCACCCTTTGTAAGTGCACAATCCAGTGGCTTTTAATATGTTCACTGAGTTGTGCAACCATCACTATCAAATTCCAGAACATTTTTATCACCCCCAAAAGAAACTTCATACCCATTAGCAATCACTCCCCATTCCCTCCTCCCTGCAGCCTCTTTGGCAACCGTTAATCTACTTTCTGTTTCTAAGGATTTCCTTTACCTGTCTATCTATCTATCTATCTATCTATCTATCTATCTATCTATCTACATCTTTTACTGAGTTGTTTACCAGGGGGAATTCCAAGATTAATGTTGACATCATTGAGGAGAATATCAGAATTCTAAGACCAAAGTCTAATAGGAGTTCATCTGCCATGTGGCCGCCGGTGAAAACAATAACAACAACGATGATACTGTTTTCTGTTGTCAACAAACGTGATTCTGCTGTACTGGGAATCAGAACATGTCTGTGGCCTTTGGTCTCGTCTGGAAGGTGGGGGAGCTAAACTTCCTAGGATGATCTCTAAGAACCTCTGGCTCTGAGAGTCTAAATTGCTGTTTTGTGCTGGCTTCTGGTTGGAGCCAGAACCGGAAGTTCTGCCCGTTATCTCTGGGTCCTGTACCGGGAGAAAGACCACAGGCCGGCAGTCCACGGACATGGAAGTAGATGGGGAGGGCCGTGAAGACTTGGCCAAGGAAACTGGGGTGTTCCATTGGAGAAAGGAATGGGCTGGAGATAGAAGAGGCCCTGTCATGAAAGCTCTCTCCTGGGGATAGGTGGAGGATAGATTTTATGGGGCTCAGGAAGCAGAAGCACTGCCAATGGGAGAAGCTGCAGGTCGCTACAAGGGAAACCCTACAATAGTCAGATATTCGCAATACTACAGATGGAAGAGGTTACTGTCATAGATAGTGAGCACCCTGTCACTGTCACTGGACGTGTGTTCTTGGAATGACGATTCAAGTACCTGGTGGGGTTTGACTAGAGAGTCCTTCAGGTTTTTGCCCAAAATGTGATGCTGCAAATCTTGGAAAATCTGAGATCAAAGTGAGGTAAATGGTCGTAAAAAATCCTTACCTTTCCCGTGTCCATGGACAACAGCCCATGGCAGATAATGCAGGTTTTATTTGTGACTGTTGCCTCTCTCCTCTAACCGGCGTCTTGCTTGGCATATAAGGGAGTTCTCTAGGGATCTGTGAAGAAGACGGTTTTCCCCTTGGCATTCTTTCCTCACGGAGGCAGCCAGAATTCAGAAACCGTCCCGTCTCAGTCTGGTTGGTGGGAGAGGGGCAAGCAGACAGACAGCTCCCACGCAGGAGACCAGGGGCCTGCATGGTGGCACGTGCACAGCCAAATGGGGGCCCCAGCGGAGGGAGGCTTCTCTGCTGGGGTAGCCAAGGAGGTCTTCACAGCACAGAAGCTTGAGTTGAGCCCTGAAAGAAAAAAGGAGGACCCCCCCCCCCCATCTGCCGAAGGTGAGGGCTGAGCCATGTGGCCAAAGTTCCTGCCAACAGATTCTCTACCAGTTCCCTTGGAATCCGGGCCTGGTGAGAGGATGAGGATGGCTAAAAGCACCAAGTCCTGTTTAAGCACTGACTTGTTTCATCTCATTGAATCCTCACATCAACCCTATGAGAAAGGTACTATTATTATCTAATTTACACAGGCGGGAGCTGAGCCGGCAGCTGGTTAAGTAGTTCATGTAGGGACAAACAGTGCTAGGCAGAAAGAGGGACCAAGGGACCTAGAAAGGCCCCAAGGGATGAGTAGACATTGCCCAGGGGCAGAACAGACACTGCAAAGGGAGGCAGGAGCCCGTGCTGCGTGTCAGTGGAGGGGTCTGAGGTGCAGGAGGCACTCACCTTTCCATGGCTGAGGACTGGCCTTGTGTAGGTTGGAAGGAGTGGGCGGGAGACGGCTGCCTGGGAGGACAGGCCGGTCCTTGAAGTCCTTGTGTGTCCTGCTTTGAGCAGCCTGACTTTGCTGTCTAAGACAGGCATTGAGGACGCGCTCAGGTGACTTGAGAAGTCTCTCTTCAGGAGGCTGTTGGGAAGTGGACTTTCCCAAGACCTGCCCTGTCGCCCTGCTCCCTCAGGGTCTGACTCTCCCCTTGACCTTCTCTTCACAAGCGCGCGGTTGTGATTCTAGCGGGACTCAGGAGTCACTCAAGTGGCCGGTCTTACCTGATCTGTTCCTAAGATACTTTGTAAGCAAGGCCTTTAACATTTGGCTTCCAGTTGTTGCAAGGTGAGTCTCCTTCCAGCAGAGCTACCCCATCTCCATGGAGGATTCAACTTCGGCTCAGCTTTCCCAACCACACGTGATGCCAAGACAAGGCTGTAGAGAACACTGGGCTTCCCTGGGGGCCCAAGAAAAAGTGTAGTAATTTCGGCTCTTGGAAACACTTCATACAAAGTGGCCCTATTAGGCAATTCACTCCCAGGACCACTATCTTGCCCGTTTGCATCAGCAGGTAGCTGGTGGGATAGAAAGAGTTTTAAGTCTTTGGCATCAGAGGAACCAGAATTGGGATGCTGGTTTAGCCCTGTCTAGCTGTGTGCTTTGGAAGGGAAGCTAGGATAAAAATACAGGTTTTTGGGGGTGCCTGAGTGGCTCTGTCAGTTAAGCGTCCGACTTCGGCTCAGGTGGTGATCTCACGGTCTGTGAGTTCAAGCCCCGCGTCGGGCTCTGGGCTGACAGCTCAGAGCCTGGAGCCTGCTTCAGATTCTGTGTCTCCCTCTCTCTCTGGCCCTCCCCTGTTCATGCTCTGTCTCTCCCTGTCTCAAAAATAAATAAACGTTAAAAAAATTTTTTTTTTAAAAATACGATTTTTGCAGAGTTATAGATCATAGGAGGTGTAAACAGCCAGGAGGTTTTTGGACAGCAGGTTTTTAGTTCTTTGTACTGCATTATCATTCTTAGCAGAACCACCATCAGGGCATCCTGAAGGAGCACCCCTTCCTGGAGCCCCAGAGTGTGAGAAGAGTTTATGATGGTCCCCCTGGCAGTCGGATCCGCCCAGTTTCTTCTGTAGACAAATGTTTGGATTGAACTTCACCCTCTGCACAATGAGGAAACATGTTTTAAAGGCCTCACTTGTCAAAAAAGACTTATAAAACGAACTTAACGAGACTTCTGGATACAGTGGGAGCCATACGATTGGCTTCCCTGGTGCTCCAGGTTGGAATGCAGCCTGTGCAGCTCCTGCCGTGCTGTGCTCCCTGCCTGGTCTGTCCCCTCCTGGCCTCAGCCTGTGTCCCCTGCGCACCCCTCCTTTTACCTTCCTGATACAATGCGTACCTGGATATTGCTCTCAGATGTCTGGCTGTTGAAATGCTCTGCACATAAAAAAAAAAAAAAAAACCAAACAAACTGCTGCTAAGTCACACTCAAGAGAAGTCCAGAAAATCCCCCAATGTTATGGTCAGCTGCATTTGAATAGAAGCGAAGCAGCAAATTCCTTCTAGGCCAACCCTTCACTTTTTAAATGGGGAGACTGAGGCCCAGAGAGGGGAAGGCACTGTTATAGTATGCATATTTTATGACAATAAAAGAGAAGATTAAAACACAAACAGATAAGGCACAGGCAAGGGCTTTATGCCGGATGGGAGCCTTTAGACTCTTCTCCCCTCGTTGTGCCCTTCCTGCTCCTTTTTCTCCCCATAGTGTTTATCCTCCCAGTACCAAATGAGGTTGGTAGTCTCTTGTTCCCATTTTACAGAAACATTATAGACATACATTCCCCATAACAGAAACAGGCTGGTGGCGGTGTGGTGGCCGAGTCAGGATTCCATCAGGTGAACCTGATGACAGAGCTTTCTCTTAATCACGATAGCATTTGAAAGATGAGGGGCGCCTGGGTGGCTCAGTCGGTTAAGCGTCCGACTTCGGCTCAGGTCATGATATCGCGGTCTGTGAGTTCGAGCCCCGCGTCGGGCTCTGTGCTGACAGCTCAGAGCCTGGAGCCTGTTTCAGATTCTGTGTCTCCCTCTCTCTCTGACCCTCCCCCATTCATGCTCTGTCTCTCTCTGTCTCAAAAATAAATAAACGTTAAAAAAAAAAAAAAAAGATGAGCACGCGGAGGCTTGGGGAGAGAGTCATGGGTACCACCTTAGGAAGCGGCCGGTCCTGGACTCAGATCCACCGTGACTACATAGGATACTGCAGGTCTTTTCCTGGTACTACTGACCCTTCTACCTGTGGTCAGTTCCTAAAACGTCAAGTCCATTTTTAAGCCCAGTGCCACCTTTCACTGTTAGGAATATTTGGACTTCAAAACGAGGGAGTTTGGGGGCACATGTGGCTTCTTTGGGACTGAGGGGGCGAGGGTAGGTGTCTTCAGGTTCAACTGGCAGCCCCAGGCTGAATTCCTGATTCCTTTCCTTACCTAGGTATTCCTTTATCCCTTGGCCCTCTTCCTAGTACATAGTAGGTACTCAATAAATAGGTGCTGACTGACTGAATGAACTGCATTGTGTGTTGCTCTGTGTGAACATGTTAGTTCCTCATTTGCACTTTAGCTCCTGGTTCTCAGGGATGGGGCTTTCTCCTTCCCTCTGCCCTGCAGGGCTTGGCACGGTGCCTTGGCTGGAGAAGGCATTCCATGGGTACATACTGAACAAGTGCATACATGGATTTCTTCTTAGGCAGCTGGTGCTGAATCAACCAGCTGGACTTGGTCTGCATATAAATTTGAGCCCTGCTTTTGGAAGTGCTCTCATCTTTGTGCATTTATAAACATGTTCCCCATATTTTAGATCTTGTAACCACCTGGCCCCTGCAGCAGAGCCATTGTTATCTATGAATGAACTCGGCCCACTGAGGGCGTCCTACGAGGCATATGACCTCACTGAAGGAGGACTGGGCACAAGGGAGGGGCCGGGGTGTGAGAGGCATTTCAGTCAGGGAGGATGGGTCCTCAGACAGGAGGAAATGGAGACCATGGCCTGTGGAGTAATTCATGCCACAGGAGATCTCTCTAACCTCTGAATGTGTTTTGCTGATATTAGAGAAAATTGGTTAGTAAGAATTGGATTCAGTTGGAGGCATTTAAAACATCACCTTTCCTCCAAATCCTTAGCCAAGTATGACATTAGCAGAAAAGAGATTTCTGTTTTGTTTTTGTTTTTGTGTTTTAATTTTTTATTGAATTTTTTATTTTTATTTGAGAGAAAGAGAGAGTGAAGGAGAGAGAGAGAGAAAGCCCATGAGTGGGGAACAGGGACAGAGAGAGAGAGAGAGAGAGAGAGAGAGAGAATCCCAAGCAGGCTCCACACTCAGCACAGAGCCCAATGTGGGGCTTGATCCCATGACCCTGGGATCATCACCTGAGCTGAAATCAAAAGGCAGACACTCAACTGACTGAGCCATCCAGGAGCCCCTGTTTTTTGTTTTTCTTTTTTTGTTTTTTGTTTTCATGTAATAAGTCAGAGTTAGTCCAGTCCAGGGTTGGTATGTGACATAGTGTTCAGGGGCCCAGGCTCCTGTCTTATTGCCATTCTCAAAATCACCTCCTGGTCCAAGATGCCATCTGGAGCTTTAGCCATTATATCTGCATTCAAGAGAGCAGGTGGAAGAAAGGCAGAGAGGTAAGGTCAAGCAGACTTTAAGCACACTCCCTGAAAATTGCAGATACCTTTTCCAATTATATCCCATTGATCAGAACTTAGTCATCGGGCCAAATATAACAGCAAGAAAGGCTGTAATTTATTTTGGCTGTGTACTTAGCTAATATTGAGGGGTTCTAATACCAAGAGAGAAGGGGAGAGCTGATATTGGAGGGTGACTCGAGTCAGTCCCGTGATGTGAGCTTCCAAACCTCTGGGCCTGAGTGCGCAGGTATTATCGCTAATTTAGTTTTAGGGACCTGGGGATACAGAGGACTGGATGGCTTCCCCAGGTCACAGAGTTGGGTATCACAGGAACTGGGATTTGAATCCAGACCCATCTAGAATATAAGACACGAGTTGTTCACTTGTTCTGCTTTTGGAATGAGGTGACATTTTCCTGTGAACAGGAAGGACCGCTCTATCTGTGTTTCAGCTGTGTCAGTGTCCAACAAATATACGAAAATTACCATCAGCTCTGTGCTCGTTCAGCCATTGTGTATTTGTGGGCCCGCTATGTGGCACTTGTCCTCCAATCTGGTGATCTTGTACTTTCTTACTCCTCTCTGTATGTCCTGCATCCTGCAGGGCCCAGCAATACGGGCAACCCCCCCAAATTTTTGTTGAGTGAACTAATTAATTAATTAATTAGTCTAAATCACAGGACCCATTGTTACCCTGGGTTGTCTCAGGACTCTTATCTATGTGTCCTGAAGAGCCAGCCCATTCTGCATTCATCAGGCACACAGAGGCTTCAGAAATCCAGTCCCTCCCTTGCTGTCCAGAATCCCATTCAGCCCAGCAGGGCCAGGTACCCTGCCAGACCCTGAGAATCTAAGAGGGGAAAGGTGCCAATATGGTTGAGAGCTACTGTGAACCGTGCACTTAGCTAAGTGCTAACTTTTTTAGGAGGTGGTGTTCCCACTTTATAGGTGAGGAGACTGAGACTCTGAACAGCAATGTCATTTTGCAAAGGTCATTTGGCTTAGGAAGCTGACCCTGTCTTGTTAGTCTCCCAAATCTTTCATCTGTGCATCATTCACATTCATTCACTCACTTTTCAAAGCCTTCCAGATTTGACAAGTCAGTCGTTCAAGCAGGTGCTCAGGATTCACGGCAGCAAAGCTAAATGACAGAAAACCTGGTTTGCCTTGGTCATGTGTGATTCAGGCACCTCCCTCTTTGGCCCCCACCCTCCAGTGCCAATGCGTGCATACACACACACACACACACACACACACACACACACACACACACTTTCTGTTCAGCGTCCCAGCTTTCTGCTCTGTTTTGCAAGCTCAGTCAATCCATGCAGAGACGTTTTCAGGGCTCTCACCCCAGGCCCTCAGGCTCCTCCCTCTGCCAGCTAGCTACCTTTTCTTTTGTCAAATCTTCTCAAACCTTCCCCCTTAGCTAAGGCCTGTTAAGAAGGGAACAAAGGGAACGTGGCCCCAGTCTCAGGGGATGGATGAGGCTGCACCATGAGTCAGCCTGCTTGCGAGGGAAGCGGAAAGCGTCAGGCTGTTAGGCTGCACCTCAGGGGTCACCAGCTCTCAGGGGGCGATGAACCTGCCCAGCGCTCTTCAGCATGCACGTCAGGGGCAGCCGTCAGGTCTCGGGAATGCCGTGCATGGTTACAAAGGACTTTTCCATCATGTCTTTTATTGCCTCTGACCCACGCCAGTCCCAGAAGGGCGGTTCATAGTGAGACCTCATTTTATAGCCCAGGGAGAGGAGGCCCTGCCAGTGTAAAGGGTCTGGATCCAGAAGGCCAGCACATGCCAGGAGGGGGTTTCCAGTCTCCTCCAGACCCTGCTTAGCTCATCTGCTCAACATTTTCAGGAAGTCCTTCCAGCCAGACCCTTTTCTGACCATGCGCCCACCTCCTCGTCTACTGGGCACTAGGCGTCCTGGCTTTCTCTGTGCTCCTGTTGCCCGGCAGTGCTTGGTGATGCCCTGGGGCCTTTGCCTAGTTTCCCTCCCTTCTCTCCAGTACAGAAGGCTCTTCTCCCCAGTCTTTAAGTAACTGGTCCCTGTCAGTCAGATCTCAGCTGAATGGCCTTCGCTGGCCACTCAGCGTAGGAGCCACCTAGGCCATCTCTCCTGCAGTACGTGCCTTTCCTATGCATTTATTTTATTTGCTGGCCCCTCCCGCCAGTATCATTTTATGAGAGCAGTGACCTCTTGTGAAGGCAGGACACTTAGAATAGTGGCTCAGAGCAAGCTTGTTCTGTAAAGGGCTAGATAGTAAATATTTAGGCTTTGAGGGGCCACACAGTCTCTCTTGTCACCACTCAACTCTGCCACTGTGTGTGGAAGCAGCTACAGGCCATGTAAATGAACGGGCGTGGCTGGGCTCTAATAAAACTATTTATAAAAACAGGTGGTGGGCAAGATTTGGCCCGTCGGCCGCAGTTCGCAGACCCCTGATTCAGAACATTGATTGGTTTGAATCAGCTGGGCTGTGTTCGGATCTTACCTCTGCCTCTCCTTTTGGAATCGTGGACAAGGTCCTCCCTTTCTTGGTGCCTCGGTTTTCCTCTCTTGTCTGTTCCACAGAGATAATGATAGAAGTGTTCTGCTGGATTGTTGTGAGCGTGCGGTGAATTTTTGGCTTGTTCGTTGCTCCGTCTCTAGCCTCTCGCCAGGTGCCTGTGCAGAGTAGGGACTCAACGTATACATGTGTTTGTTAAACGAGTGAATGTCCGACCACTGCCTGGGTGCCAGGCCTTGCTCTGGGTGCTGGGGAGATGCTGATGAACTACAACGGGTTAGGTTCACTTTTCTCGAAGTACTCAGAGATTCAGGGCTATGGCCCAAACCACGTGTACAGCAGGGGTAGCAAATGCCACATCTCATGGGCCAGTGGCGTCGATGAGAGAGAGAGAGGGAGTGGTGGGGACAGTGGGAAGCTGGAGCATGCATGGCCCTCTAAATTGTAACCACGGACCATGGAGGACCAAGTTGCAGACCTTATTCAAAGAAGCTGGAAATTTGTACTTTTAGGTGTAGTCTCCCAACTTTTACAAGTAACCATAGATCCAGCAGGGTAAAAAGAAGACAAACCAAGACACCGAATAGGCTGAATAGACACTGTTGCAGGTGTGGGTTCAGCCACCCACTTCATACAAGCGTGTTCTATGGGTGAAGACGCCAGAGCCAGGGAGGCAGAGCGGCTTGCCCGTGGGCACACAGCTAGTGCATAGAGACCCTGGGTGTGGGTTCTGTGCCAGAAGCCTCAACCGCAATTGGTTGAAGAGGCAAGGGGTGGCCTGGGAGGTATGTTGTGGTGACTCGGTGGTCAGTAACCCTCAGAATCTCACCTTGACCCTGACAGACAGCTCAGCTCAGCTTTGAGGGTTGTCTTTGGGACCACCCCTGTAGAGGACCGTGCAGCCAGTCAAAGGAACGCCCACCCCAAAAGGACCCAGGTCCTTGCCCCTCCGGGCTGACCCTTCACGTTTCCCTCCCGTACAGCCTTCTGCTCGTCTGTGCACTTTCTACAGCCTTGGCATTAGTGCCCGGTCCCCTTCAGCAGAGGTGCCTGGGCCTCAGGCCTCCTTTGCCTGTCACCCTAGATGACCCACGAGAGGGAGGAGGGAGGCCTGAAGATATGACTTCCTCCCTCAGTGGGGTCTGGTGGAGAGATCACAGGCTTTGGAGCCTGACAGACCTGGACCGGAATCCTGGCTCTGCAGCCAGTCAGCAGCTGGGTGGCCCTGGAGCAGGCCCTTTACCTCTCTGAGCCTCAGTTTCCTTGGGTTTGAAACAGGTGCAAGAGTCTCTTCCTTGCAGAATTGTGCTGAGATAATGTGTGCACCCCGGTGGCACATGGGCTGGAATGCTGGGGTCACACACGACGGGCACGTCCCTTCTTTGCTCCTCTCCCCACCCTCCGTCTGTCCTCTCCTGCTCCCGACCCTGGTTGGCCCCCGCTGTGGCTATCTTGCCTAGATGCTGAGAGAAGCTTGTGGAACCTGGGTGGATCTCTGCCCCTACATCTCCTCTCTCCAGTGCCAGGGCTGCAAGGGAGGGGTTTGGGCATAAATTACGCCCATCTGTTCCCTCCCTGCTGAGGGAGGGGAGGAGGGGGAACACATGGGCCTTGGTGGATGTTGTACTTTCCATGCGCAGCTGTCAGGAACAATGGAAGGGAAGAATGCGAGCTCAGTGAGGAGTCCACCCCACCCTGCCTCCCTGCCCCTAATGGGAACCGCAGAAACCGAGTTCTCTGAGGGCTGAGCTTCTGGAGAACACAGACCCCTCCTCATGCCAGCTCAGACAGTCCTCACAGCTACCTATGGGTGCCTTCGAAATCATCATTCATTCATTCATTCATTCCACAAATGTTTCCTGAGCACGTACTGGGGGCCAGCTAATGCTTTGGGTAAGAATTGAGAGGAGGGTCTAACCTTTGAAGAGCTCCCCATTTAGAGGGAGAGGCAACAAAGAAACCAGCCAGCTTTGAGTGCACTGGTGGTCCTTTGCTCCCAGGAGGGGTTACTGTGGACAGAGGGAACACACCTAGCCCACCAAGAGCAGGGTGAGCTTGGCGGGGCAGTGTGCAGACATTGCAGGATGAGGTACATGGGGAGGTGGACTGTGGGCAGCGGGGATGAGCCTTTCCCTTTCCTGTCTCTTCCTTCTCCCTCTCTATCGGATCCTCCCCATCGGCATGTTGCCACGTTCAGGTGTCTCACCTTAGAGCACAACCTCTCTCTACCTCTTGCCTCTCTCCAGCTCCCGCACCATCAGTTTCCTTCCCAGCCACATTCCCCAAATAAATTTTCTGTGCTATGCATTTCCTTCCCTCCCACTTTCTCCTCAGTCTACCTCTCCCCTCCCTGCTTCACTCACACACTTCCGAGAAGGTCATCATGACCTCTACGTTCCTAAGTCAGTAGGCATTGCCCAGGCGTTTTATTTGGTTTTCCAGCAGCATTGGACATGGTGGACCACTCTCTCCTGCTTGACACACCTTCCTCCTACAGCCTTGACTGCTCTCTCTCAGACTCCTTTGTTGGGTTTTGCTCTTGCCTACCAGATTTTTAAAGACTGGAATTCCTCAAGGCTGGGATGTAGGTCTTTCTGTCAGCTTTCTTCTTATCTCTAGGTTGCCCAACTGCTCCCATAATTCAATTACCGTATCTCTGCTGATATGTCCCCAAACTATCTCTTTCTGAACTATCTCTTCTGAAGCTAGAGTGGAGACCTCTAGCTTCAGACCATAGAACCAGGAGCCCAGCTAGCATCTCCACTTGAATATGGCCCCAACTTCGCAAACTCAACAACTGAATTTGTCACCCTCCCTCCTATCCTGGTCTTCTCCAGGAGGAGGAGTGGCTCCGTTGCCCACTAGCAGTGCAGGTCACACACCTGCCATCCTTGGTCCCTCTTCTTCATTACTCTCCACCCCCCATCTTAGCACTGGAAATCCTGCACCCTAGGAAACCCATCAGTCCTGGGTACACTGGGATGGTTGGTAACTCGACTAAAGTCCGAAGGCTAAATACAAAGTCTCTATCATGACTTAAAAGGCCTTGGATAATCTGATTCTTGACCAGCCTTCTCTTGCCCTCCTCTCTCCTTGCTCTTGGGATTCCAGACTGTTTTCCTTCACACTCAGAGAGCATTTGTGCATTCCATTGTTCCCTGTGTCTAGAACACTCCTCCCCTTTTGCTTGACTCCCTTACCAATATCCCATCCTTTGCTTGGAGAAGCCATTCTTGACAATCCTGGAATGGATCAG
Source organism: Herpailurus yagouaroundi (assembly GCF_014898765.1). Taxonomy (NCBI): domain Eukaryota; kingdom Metazoa; phylum Chordata; class Mammalia; order Carnivora; family Felidae; genus Herpailurus; species Herpailurus yagouaroundi. The sequence continues at coordinate 32,205,821 of NW_024412401.1, forward strand.
GCTGCTCATTTACATTCTCCTAGTACTTTTCTCTTAACTCCGTCCTAGTAATGATCACACGATTCGTCAATAGCTGTTTCCTCATCAAGAATGTAAGTTGCACTTCAGTAGGGGCTGTATTTATCTTCTTTCCCACCAAAGTCTCTGGCCGTAGCATAGCGTATGGTCAATATGTGAAGAACATGTCATCTGGGTACATCTGGACGCATAGGCAGAGGTCTATTTGTCAAGCTCTGGCACAACCATTGGCAGATGTGGATTCTAGAGAGAATATTTTGGTGGCTTTATGGAGGATGGGTTGGAGAACATCTACCCATTTAGGGAAACTGGTTAGGAGGCTCTTGGGACATTTTGGGCAAGAGCCAGTGAGCTATCCACTGTAGCCTTATGAGGTCTACTCTAAACTGCTTAGAGACCAACCAGCCACATATGGGCAGTGAGGAAGCTGGAAGAGCTGAAGACGTCTCCCAGGTTTTGGGCTTGGAGGCTTGAGGGGTTGGGTATCTGGGTGAAGGTCACATGGTTAGCCATGATATATTTTGTTGTGACCGTAGTAAACCCTGGGAATCAGTTAGTGTGGTCGTTGTGATTTCTCAAATGCCTGGTCCCCGTATTTTTGTTAAAACTACATTTCCTTGGGCTTGGATCCATTTAATCCCCCCCACTCCCACCCCTACCTCCCAGCTCCTGGTAGAAAAGAGGGGACTCCCGGTGAGTCAAAGAGAAGGATACATTTTTAAAAGACATATGTGGAGTTTTGTAGCCCAGGTAAGTGAGAAGAACCCTGGGCTGGTGGTTAGGATGTCTATGTTTGACTCTCAGTATGGTACCTCACCAACTCTAGGACATTGGGCAAGTCCCTTGTCACTCTCTGGGATCCTCCTGCACCCCCAGCCCCATTTCTACAGCCAGTTGAATTAATTCAGTGGTGCTCAGCCCTGGCTGCATAGGAGAATTATCTGGAGAACTTTAAAAAATACAAATGATCAAGCCTCCACCCCCTGGAGGTTCAGATTTAATTGGACTAGGGTGGAACCTACATACTGGCATTTTTTTTTTTTTTTAAAGCTCTCCAGGTAATTCTTAAGTGCAGCCAGATTGAGAACTACTTGGTCGGATCATCTCGGAGACTTTTCATCTCAGGCAGTTTGACCCAAGAATGTCCCTGTTTAGCCTTCAAGGGTCTCCAGGTTTGACCTGCCTTCCATCTCTGTACCCTAAGTCACCTGCACTTCATGGTTCTGGCCTTGAACTTGGGCTCTGGGGTAGCGGCAGAGGCCGTTTGCCGCTGAGGCTGAAGCAGAAAGGCAGTGTGTGGAGAGAGGGGGATGGGGCGGGAGTTCTGTGAGGAGGAACAGATTGAAGCCATTAACATTTGATCAGTTTGGTATTGTTCTTCTGGAGACCACAGCTTATGAGGCTGCTTAATAAATGTCTGGTCGGGGGCCAATCCAGAGCCCAGAGCCGCCACATGGGTGTTGCTATGGTTTCTGAGGAGGTTGTTCCCCACACAAGTTCTGCTTCCCACCCTGAACTGTGAAAGACTGCGCCTTCCTTCTGCTCTTTAACTCGTCCCTTCTCAGATGAGCTTGGGGTGGGAGAACATCTTCCCCAGGGGCCGGGGCCACACGCTGGCCCCGTGGGGAATGGCCTAAGCAACCCCACTGTCCCTCTTCCACGTGGCCCCATTGCTCAGCTGGTGTCATTTCTGTGCCCCAGCTTCAGGGCCCCTGTATGTGAGCCTGAGAGAGGAGTGGTGGGTAGAGACTGGGGATGGCAGACAGTGTGTATGTGTGTGTGTGTGTGTGTGTGTGTGTATCAGTGCTTGAGTGTACCTGTCAGTGGGTGTGTACTGAGTGTGGCCCTGTGTGTGTGTGTTTAAGGATGTGTGTGTGGGGGGGTGGGGGCTGCCTGGGTGGCTCAGTTGGTTAAGCGTCCAATTCTTGATCTCAGCTCAGGTCATGATCTTGCAGTTCGTGAGATCAAGCCCCTCACTGGGCTCTGTGCTGACGACACGGAGCCTGCTTGGGATTCTCTCTCTCTCTCTCTCTCTCTCTCTCTCTCTCTCTCTCTCAAAATAAATAAAAAAAAACATTAAAAAAAAGAAAGGATGTGTGTGTGTAAATGGCAAGAATTAGGAGTAAGCACCAGGCAATGCTGCTAAATCTCCGAAAAATGTATTATGACACATGTAAGACAAATGAACACGTAGAAAGCCCACATAAAAACAGCCCTATAAATACCACCCAGCTGAAGAGATGAAACTTCCAAAATGCCGTTGGAACTTTCTGTACGCTCTTTCCTGACTTTACCCCCTGCATATCCCTGCAGCTACCCCCATGGTGAGTTGGGGTTTATCCTTCCATGCTGATACACAGCCCCTGTTTGTTTCAGTAGATCGGCTGCTTCTAGTCTTAGATCTTTCTGTAAAACATAAGTGCACACAAGCACTGTGTTGGGTGGGGTTATAAGGAGAGGAGGTGAGGTGGTAGGAAGGCTGGAGAAATCTTGTGAATCAGAAATACTTTTAAAATGCACAGTGACACCTTCTAGGTGTGTGATGGGAGGTGAGCTGCCTAACCTCTGTGAGCCTGCTTACCATCTGTAAAACGAGAAGAGGATGCAATGATGTGATATGGGCCAAAAGAAATGGCATGCAGTTGGAACTCAATCCTCTTTATACATTTTTTTAAACATTTATTCATTTTTGAAGACCAAGAGTGAGTGGGGTAGGGGCAGAGAGAGAGAGGGAGACACAGAATCTGAATCAGGCTTCAGGCTCTGAACTACCCTACGTGGGGCTCAAACCTGCAAACCATGAGATCATGACCTTAGCTGAAGCTGGACGCTTAACTGACTGAACCACACTGGTGCCCCGGAACTCAATCATCTTTAATTAAAAAACAATTTTTAAAAAACTATTTAAAGAGGAGGCAAGATCAGCCAACTTTGCAGAAGGAAATGAACAAACAAACAAATGATTAGATATAGATTATTCAGGGTGGATGGAAGTATGCTGGATCTTTCCTCCTTCCTTTTTTCCTTCTCTCCCTCCCTCCTTTTCTTTTCTTTTCAAGTTCCTGTAGTGTCTTCCTCTTGGGGGGGTGGTTCTATGTCTGTGCAGTGGGAAATTCGAATAGGGACGGTTTTTGCCCTAGCAAAGGACTTTGGTTGAAGGTCCCCTGTCTGATTACCGATAAAAATAAAACCATATATAAGGATCATTTGAGTTGGGGTCGATCTTGAATATATAACCAAGGTAAGTGAGAATTCAAACACGCTCTGGCTGTCAGGCAATACCTGAGCTAAAATAAAACTGTTTGAACATCGAGCCAGTAGGATCCTGCAGATCCTATAAGGGAACAGGAGGCCTTAGTGGTTTGTGCATCCATCCACTCATTTACCCAGTATGTACTGGGTTTACAAAGGTGAAAATGATCCTTCTAGTAGGAGAGAAAGACAAGTACAAAGGTAAAGATAAGACATTTGCTGTTGTCACCGGAAATCTACAACATGGCCAGCGCTCTCTTCATTCTGGTCTGCATGTCTCTGCAGGTCAGACTGTACCAGATACTGTGAAGAACTAAAAACCAGAAGACATGAAGTACCAATTAGGGAGGAAAAAGACAGGAGAAATGTGAATAAATGGCTGACAGAGGAGGGGCAGAAAGATGCTGTCATTTATTGGGTACTTATTTTATACCAGGCACTGTTGGGGGCACTTGGCCTAAAGTAGTTCTCACAACTGCTGAGTAAATATTCTTATCCCATTTTACAGGTATATAAGCTGAGTCTTAGAGAGGTTAAGATATTTGCTTGGTAAATATCAGAGCAGAAAGTCAAACGCAGGTCTTTCTGACTTTCAGCTCAGCACTGCTTTTGGAAAATAATCCTGTGGCAAGAACTATAACATGGCTAGTCTAAGGTAGTTTCCAGTGAATAAGAAAGCAAGAATCTGATACTGACTGGAGTATTGAGAAAATCCAGCGTAAGATAAAATATTTTGGTTAGCGTTTGTCTAAGAAAGCTTTGAAAGCAAGTTGTATATTTGGCTTTGAAGGAGTGGTCTTTTCATATTCCAGGAACTTTAGTTTTTTGTTTTCTGAGGCTATGGTTTAAATCATATATTCCTGGTATGATGTTGAGGGATGATTCCTGAGATAAAAGAAGGAGGGAAATCATATCATCAGTTATGATATAGGAGTTGAAATCCAAGTTTTATAATCCCTCCTAAACAGCTCTGGGCTTTTATGATTTGCTAGAATCACAGAAAGACTTAATGTAGCCCACGTGGGGGGAAAATTGCCTTGATTGCTAAGGCTGCAAAGAGATTTTTCAATTACCTCTTTTTTTTTTTTAATTAAAAAAATTTTGGGGAGCTCCAAGTGATCTCCACAGTTTCCTTAGATGGGATTAGACATGAGTTTCAAGTTTTCAAAGTTCAACTGGTTTGGAGTTTCCTGTGTCCTAAAAATGTCTTCAATTAAAAGCAAGAAAAAAATGTATTTTTTTTTTTCATGCTCATCAAACTAAAAAATGGCTGAAGGGATTTTATTCAAACTTTCCCCCAAAATTCACCTTTTGCCAAGACCCAGCATGGAAAATTTCAGCCCAAAAGGATCACTCTTTGGCAAGTTACCCGAGCTAATGAAAACAGAGGGGCATAAAGGAAGTCTGTGTGGAGCTCCAACTATAGTGGTCACTGGAGCCCACATTGTATGAGAAGAAGGGCCTTATTCAATAGCCCCCTTTTAAGTCTTTCTTATCATCAATATGGATGAGACTTGGATTTGAAGTGGTCACCAAACAGACAGCACTTACTTCATGAATACAATCTGGGTTGTGACATTATTTCAAGTGGCTTTGGCTCAGTTATGATTGACTTCAGAATAAACTTATTGTAAATGGAAAGGTAAGAATTGTTCCAAGAAGTGTTGATTGATTGATTGATTGATTGATTCATTCATTCATTCACTTACTCATTTAATTTATAAGTGTTTAGTAAGTACCTGCAATGTGTGTGGCCCTTTAGTAGATGTTGAGAATGCTATGGTGGGGAAATAGATGTGGCTCCTGAGCTCATGGGTCTATGGGATTCGGGATGGAAACAAATTCTAGGGACAACAGGATGGGTGCGGAGAGAGAAAATCAGGTGTGGTTGTGATAGAGGGGCCTGTATCGGTAGGGAGGCTAGTGGTTGTCTAATACATATTCATTCACTATTTAGTAAACGTTTAGTGAGGGGCCGCCACGTCCCAGAGTCTTTAATGGAAATACAGAGCTGAACCAGATCTTGATTTTGCCCTCAGCGTGCTCCCAGCCCAGGGGCAGAGCAGACAGGGAAAGCAAGGGGCTGCCGTTGAGGAGCCTCCAGTGCAGTCTTGCTTCCTGACTCACCTGTGTGAGGGCCTGACCCACCTCTCTAACAGCAAGCATGGAACCTGAGTCAGAGGGGGTCTGTGGTAAATGATGAGTTCCTTTTATCTGATGTCTTCTGGGGCATTTCTTTGGATTTAGCCTAACTGTTAAGGGCTTGGCTTTTGGAGTTAGCCGGCCTGGGTTCAAATTCTAGTGCTAGTGCTTCCTAAGCTGTGTTACTTTGGGCACGTAACTCCCTGTGCTGTAGTTTCCTTATATGCAAGGCAGGGATAGTAGTGATGTCTACCTCTTAGGGTGGCTTCTGCAATAAGGACTATTGTGATCATGCTTCTTCCATCACCGAACGCAAACCAGCTCATATTACTTGGACGTGTCACTGAGTGCTGCCCCTCGCTTTCTCACAACACATTGTTCATCCATTCCCACAATTCTATGTTGAGCACTTTCCACGTCAGGCACTATGCTGGGATTTAGCAGTGACTATGCCAGACCCTGGGGTCTCCATTCATATAGGCGGTTAAATTCCTAAATCTCTCTAAATCGAAGTTCTTTGCCTCTTCCAGCCAGATAAATAGCTATTTGTTATCTCTGTAATGCCAAAAAAATTAGGGGTGAGTGTTGATTCATTTTTCGTCAGCACATCTGGCTTTTAGGTGAAAACTCAGCCAGAAATTTTGAAATATCTTGTTACTTTAAACATCAGAAGGCTGGGAGGTTTCCCATTATTAATTGGAAGTAAAAACTTCTTCGTGGTCCAGAGCAAGGGCAAAATTATGATTTCACAGGTCAGCAGAAAGCTCACCAACACTGTTTTTGCTTGGTATTAATTTTATTCAGGGAGTAGGAGGAACAGAAGGAAGGTGGTTTCCAGAATGATAAATCAATGTGGCCATGTAAATGCAGGCAAGGGAGGCAACTGATGTGGTAGGGAAGATTGCTCAAGTGTGGACTTGGGCAATCATTTCATCTCTGTGAGCCTCAGTTTCCCTCCACGTAAAACTAGAAGAGAACTACAGTGTGGGGCAGTTTGACGTTTACATGAGAGCGAGAAAATGGAAACCTGTGAGTGTGGTAAGGGGTATGGTATTCTTCACCGTGGTTTGCACTCCCGAGACCAGGGATGTGGACTCATCCAGGGGACAGGGACACTTCCTCCTTTTCTATGTCCTGGGTCTCTAGATAGATCAGAGGTGGTGGCAGGGGTTGGGAGGAAACATGTAGGTGGCTGGAGGGCAGCTACTGGGAAATCTACATTCTCCTTTGAAATTGCCAGATCTTTGTGAGGACTTCCCCCCCAATTTTCTCCCCCCCCCCCATTTTCTTTGATGACCTTGTCGTGTTTCTAGTCCTGCCACATGCTCACAAATCTTTGCAATGTGCAGTCAATTCCAAGGGATAAAGGGGATGGAGCTGGGAAGCTTGATTTGAGTGTGGGCCTGCGGGTGTAGACAAGGGGCCTTACCGGTGGCAGCTTTTTTTTTTTTTTTTTTAAGTGGCAGTTTGGTGTGTGCCTTCTCCCCCTGCCCAGGATCAGGCTCCGGGCCACCCTCCCTCTGCCGCCCCATAACTTCCTCCCCATCTCCAGGGAGGCAGGACGCAGAACCCAGGCCGGGCCCAGCGCGCTGCAGCCAGGCTGAGGACGACTAGCCTTGCCGGGACCTCCCCGTGGCTCCGCGAGGCTCGGCGGCAGCGGCGGCCTGGGTGCTGGGCCCGGGGCCCAAGGTCGCCGGAGCTGGCACCCGCCCCCGCCCCTGTGCTCGCAGGAGCGCGCCGCCCGCCGGCCTCGGGAACTGACCGGGCCGCGTGTGAGCGCCGGGATTCCTGCTCCGGCCTTAAATATGCCGGTTATTTTTATCTCCCTACGTCAGGCGGCGAAGGCCATCCCACCAGTGGCCGCGGCGGCTGCTACACAATGTTTCCCTTTAGTCGGGAGGGGAAATGGAGGGAGGCCAGACTTCCTGATCACATGGTGCTGAAGTCAATGAAAAAAAATTAAGGGGGACCCCTCCCTTTTTCTGCGATGCCCGATCCAGACCCCCACCCCACCCGCGCCCGCTCCCCCCACCCAGCCCCCTTGGGCTCCGTGCGTCGGGAGAAGCACAGGCTGCAGGCCGAGGGCCAGCGAGGCAGGAGAGCGAAAACATAAACACGAGATTGTTGCAGTAATTGGTGGCTCCGAAAACACTGAGGAAATGAGAGGCTTGTACGAAACATCAGCCGACAAGAAACGGGGTGATGTCAGACAGCCTTCCAGGATTAGAAACCCTTAAAAGCTCCGAGCCCGTGGCTGCTGCGGAAAAGCGCTGGGCTCTCCGGGTAGGAAGCCGGATTTTGCCGGACTCCTCTCGTCTCTGTCTCTCTGTCTCTGTCTCTGTCTCCGTCTCCCCTCCTCCCCTTCTTCTCCTTTCTCCTTTTCTTCTTTCTCCCCTCTCTTCTTTTCTCTTTTATTTCCTCTCCCTTTTTTATTAAAAAAAGAGAGACCACATCCAATGGCCTCCATTTATAAGACACCTGGTACTTTTATGTTTTTTCCTTACTTTGAGACACCAAACCGGACTCACCTTACCGCCCCCCCCCCCCCCAAGGGGCAATGACATTGATTGTCTCCCGCGGTCCACTGAGTTTGCTCTTTCTCTTCTCAGTTTTAGTCCCCATCCCCTTTTTGGGGTCAGCACTGCTGGTCACAATAAGGCACCAACATGTGGGAGGGCTAGGAATACACAAGACGCATTTATCAAGGACAAGTTTACCAAGAAAATGGGATTAAATCCTTGCAAGAATCTGGCAGTTTCGAGGAGAATGTAGATTTCCCAGTAACAAGTCGCCCAGCCACCCAGCAAGTAACTCCCCCACTTGTGGGCTCACTTTCTTTTCATGAGATGACAGCATTAAGACAAAGAGCACACAGAGCACACATATGCACAACATACACTCGCACAATCATGCTCACACACACTCCTTGCTCTCCCCGCTCTTGCCAGGTCCCAGGGCGGCTGTAGCTAACAGCCAGTGAGCAGGGTCCCCTGCCAGGTCCACCTGGAACCTTCCTGCATCTTTAAGCTGGAGGCCAATTCTCATCTGTTCAGTGACACAAAAGGTGCCTCTGCCTGGCCTGTCGGGGCTTCCTCTCCTGGTGTTTGCCAGGATTAATGAGGTGATGTTTGGAAAGGGCCTGAACCCCTACAACCAGAGGCACCCACGACACCTTTTCAAAGAATGATTTATGTCCAGCTTTACCCAAATAGGAACCAAAAGAGGGTTTTCTATTTTCTCTTTAGAGCAGATGAATTCAACGACCAGGGTCCTTGCTTTGGGGCATTTCAGAAGCTTCAGAATCAGCCTTATTAATAGCTCTGTCACCCTCTACCAGGAGGGCAGGTTCCCCGCCCCCCTTCTCTTTCTGAGATACAGAAAAAAGTCACATCGAGGTCAAGTTTGTACACCTTTGGAGGAATTGGACTGGTTCCAAAGTCTTGGGTTCCCCTCACCGCTGCTCATGGTGAGAACAGCATTGCGCAACCCCAACCCCTTCCCCACGCAGTCATAAATCTTGTGATTTAGCCCCCCTCATGCTTGATGCTTCTAAGCTGTAGTAATTTGACCCAAGTGTACTTTTTTGGTCTGATCCAACACCCCTGTGACTATACCACCCACCAAGAGGTAGATAACAGCCCTGTTTTCCAGTTCTCATGGGCTCATTTTCCACCTTTGATGTTCCCCTTATGCTCTGCACATCCTAATGGGAAGCCTCATCTCTCCTTCCCAGTCTTCTCCTATTGTCCTTGTGTAAGATAATGGGGTCTCCACGCCCTCTATTTCTCAACCCAGGAAGCATGGGGTCTTCCTTATCTATTCTTGGTTCCTCCTCACACATTTCAAGGTCAGCAGATCCTGCCGTTTATCCCCAGAAAATCTGACGCTCCTCTGCATCTCCTGGAGTGAAAAACAGGCAGATGGCTTCTGCTGGGTGCATGGGCCTGGGCATCTCACAATTTGAGTTTAAATCCTAGATTTGCTATTCAGTAGCTTTGCAACCTGAGGCTGGTTACTTTGCCTCTATGAGCCCCAGTTTTGTCACCTATAAAGTAGGGGTGATGACAGACCCGTCTCACAGGCTCATTGTGAAGATTGAATCAGATAGGGCATGTAAAGGACGAAGCCCAGTGCCTGCCACAGGGTAGGTGCTCCATAAACAAGAGCCGTTCATTGCTATACTCCATGCCAGTGCTTCTCAGGCTCTGCCTTGCTGCAGAATCCTCAGCAGGCTTGGTACAACACAGATTCCTGGGAACGACCCTGGCTGGAGGGTGGGGCCCGAGCATCGCATTCCCAACAAGCTCCTGGTATTGTTACTGCTGCTGCTGGCCTGTGGACCACACTAAACCGCAGCATGGACAATTCAGGTCAGCTTCTGTCTCTGGCTCCCTTTGTCCACGCTCCTTGGCCGGGCCCATGTGGCCCTTTTTTTTCCTGGTGCAACTCACCTCTCTAGCCTTCGCGCACCAGACTTCTCCCCATTTGCTTTGTTGACAACCCCCAGCCCTCCAGGTCCCCTTGTGGTTGGAGTTGCCCCTCTTCTGGAATGTTCCTTCCCTTTCTTCACTGCCTTGTGAGCTTCTCCCCCTTGAGGCCCAGAGGCAAGCCTTGCTCTTCTCTGAGGCCTTTCCTGCTTTTTCTCTCAGAGCCAGCTGCCTCCCTTCTCTGTGCTCCACTCTCTGCTCAGACTTAACAGTGGTGTTCTTGGGGCTCCAGGCAGTGATCTGTGGATGTGCCCGCTTCTCCCATTGGTCAGGGGGCTCCTCCAGCAGGGCCCAAATCCTGTTTGTCTTTGTGTCCCAGTGACATGCATGGCCCTCGACTTATGGAGTGGGATCCACATTTGTTGAATGAGTAAGAGAATGAATGAAGCAATAGCCCATCCTTTAGGAAAGCCACAGGCCTTCTGATAGGATTGTGGGGTGCTCTGGGGCCTCAGACATGCCCCCCGGCCCCCAGCTTCCGGGGCTCCTTCCCTGACCCTGATGAGAAGACAGAATGTAGTTATTCATATAACCCTGTGTTCCCTGTCGCTTTACATCATTGAGTCATTCTACCATTATTCTCCCGGCTCACCATAGGGTGGTGGAGGCTGGGGGAGAGGAAACGGCTAGCAGAGGTTTTAGAGCCAGGAGTGGGAGGGCTGGGCTCAGGTCAGCTTGGACACGAAGAGCCCCCAACCCCACCAGACTCATAGATGTGTGCCCACATGCACATGCAGAGATCTGGAGGTTATCTTTTTATAGAGGTTAATGCGAGCAACCACTTCTAGAAGGGCCTTGCCAGAATGTTCCCTTATGGCAGTGAGAGTTGGTTTGGTCAATTGTCCAGGGTTCAGCCCTTGGCTTGGAATTAGAGCATCTTCTGGCCTCAGCTGCAGCCCAAGGAGAAAGGCAGCAGAGTGGCTAGGTCAGCCCTGAAGACTGAGGCAGGAGACGGAAGAGACCAGCACAAACCTGTGGAAAGATTTGGTGGAACTATATTTGAGCTGTAATTCATGTGGAATAAACCCAAAGCTAAGAGATTCTAGTAATGAAATAATTGTTTGGGTGTTTGCATGTACCTGGCACTCTGTCATGGGCTCTGCATACATAATACTCTATTTTGCCCTCACGGTTACCCAATAATACAGGATTGCTGTTATTCTCCTGTGTAGGTGAGAGAACTGAGGCTCAGAGAGGTTAGATGACTTTTGCCCAAGGTCACACAGTTCATCAGGAAAAGCTAAGTAGGAAATACACATCCTAACTGCCATCTTACTGACATGGCCAGCGACGAGGCCCAGCCCGAAGCAACAGGAATGAGAAGACTTTATTCCATCTCCATGCACCATTTCAGAAAAGCCTGATGGCGCAGAGATGCTAATGCCCAGGGTACCTGGAACAGCTGGCGTGGAAAGGCTGGGCCTGCTTTGCCGACATGTGGCTGGGTTGAGGCACAGAGAGGGCTTGCTATGTGCCTAACATCACACAGCCTGTGGGTGAGCATCTGAGCTGGGCCTCCAATCTAGGCCGAACCTTCTTCTTCCCTTCCTCCTGCAAAGAGTTCATTGTGGTGCCTGTACTCGGCCAGGCATTTATGGTTTTGAGATCATTTCCTTCTTGACCCTTTTGGCCACAGCAAGACTCTGAAACAAGAACTTCCACTTTGAGTTCATTCAGACATTGATGGAGGGGTGAAGCGGGCAGGTGCCTGACACAAGTCCAGGGATTGCTGTATTGTCCATACTTATCATCTGGCTAACACCAAAGACAGGTGTTTGACCTTTGGCAGGAATGGCATTTCTTGGGCATCCCTCTGCATCCTTGTCACCTCCAGATGACTCGTGGCTGAGCATCACCATCAGGGCGACCCTCTGCTCACACCTTAGAACTTAGGGAAATCGAATAGCCTCACTTGATATGCCAGTTGCTCGCCGAGTGGGTCTCACGAGTGATGTCACCTCTCTGAGCCTCCATGGACCCATCTGTAAAAGGGGGATAAAGGAAGAACCTGCCATGCTTACTTCACCAGGCTTTTGATATGAGTCAGATGGGTCTGTATGTGAAGGAAGGCTTTGTGAGCCACGATTACATACAGGTTGTTTATGTGACCATTACCCACTGTGGGCCTGCTGGAAGCAGCCAGCTCAGGCCAGATTCTCAGGACAGGAAGTGGGGCAGGTGGTGATAGAGGCAGAGGAGAAGGAAGCTATATGTATGCACTTGCTGGGCACACTGTGTCTGGCACCCCACCAGGCACCTTCTATTCATGCCCTTATTTCAACTGCACCGTGGCCTTACGACGTAGGTATTTGTAGTGCCTTCAGTGGTGGCCCCCAAAAGATATGCCTGTGTCTCAGCCTGGGATCCTGTGAATGTAGCCTTACTTGGCAGAAAGGTCTTTGCAGGTGTCACTAAGTTGAGGCCATTGAGATGAGAGCATCTTGATCATCAGGTGGGTCCTAAAGCCAAACACAAGTGATGTCCTCATAAGAGACCCATGGCGAGAAGCGAAGAAGGCTGTGTGAAGACAGAGGCAGAGATTGGAATGAGGCAGGTAAGCCAAGGGACACCTGGAGTCACGAGAAGCTGGAAGAGGAGGCAAGGAAGGATGCCCTCCTAGAGCCTTTAGCCGGAGTGTGAGCCTACTGACTTGATTGGGGCTCTTGGCCTCCGGAACCACGAGAGGACATATTTGTGTGTTGCAAGCCACCGGCTCGTGTTCATTGGTCACAGCAGCCTTGGAAAACTAATAGCAGTATCTTTGCCCCATTTTATAAATGAGGATATTGGATCAGAGAGGTTAAGGCCTTCTTCAAAGCTGTCCAGCTAACAAGGAACCTCAGTTCAAGTGTGGGCTCATCGGACTCCAAAGCCGGTACTCGGACCTCCTTTGAGGGAGAAGTGGGTGTGTCAGGGGCACAGCAGTAGGCCTCCCAGGATGAGCAAGTCCAACTTCCTAAGCTGAGAAGAGATGGGAAGTGGTCCTCTCAGTTCCGGGGCACATCTTTCCAGCCAGAGAATTCCCTGAGAAACGACTCTGCCACAAATCCCACCCAGGCGGTAAAGGGAAGGATTTAAGGGGAGTTTGGGTTTTCATTTTCAGAGATGGCCCTGAAGCCCGTGGGTTTGGGAAGCACTGGCAGCTCATCCGGGGCGGGGTGGGGGTGGGGGGGGGTTGCCTGGTGGTCTGAGCTCGGAAAAACACAGATTGCTTTTTCTCCCCTTTTTCTTTCTTTTCAAACACAAGCCCAGCTGGGAGGGGCCTCTGTAAGGAAGGAAATCAATAGGAAATGCCTTCCGAAAATGAGATTTTTCAGAAAGCATGTCATGCCATCCTTCTGATGCGAAGGCTCGGGCCCTGCAATCTGAAACAGGAAATCGGAGAAATCAAAGGCAGCCAATGAGAGGGCAGTGTGGAGGCCTCCTCCGTTCGGAAGCCAGCTGTGGAGGTGGGGCTGGCAGCTGTGGGTGTGGAGCCAAGTCACATGGAAGCCAGTTGAGCGAACAGTGCAGAAGAGTGGCCTGGGCAGCACTCGAGAGCCCTCTTCGTACAACCAAAGGGCTTTCAAGAGGCAGGGGGAGCAGGCGGGTTCTGAGGGGGCCTCAGGTGAGGCACTAAAACCATTGGGCTGGATAGGCCACAGGAGGCGACAGAACAAAGGAGGAACCCCTCCAGGGGCAGGGGTCCAAGTGCCATTTCCACCTGTTACTAACTCGGTCAGGTTATTCAAGCTTTCTGGGCCTCTGCTTCTTCATTTTCTTCTTCTGTGGAATGGGATCAACAGTCATACCTTCCCTGTAGAGTTAGCGAGAGGTTTAAATTTTATTAAATAAGTTCTTGGAACAGTACTCGGCATGGAGTATGAGCCCCATAGGTGTTAGCTATTTTTATTTCTTCTTGGAGAGGGCAGGGAAGGCTTTCTAGAGGATACTGAGCTGGGATTCAAAAGATGGGGGTAGGCATTTGATACCTGGAGGCAGGTGGGCAGGTCATGCCAGGCGGAGGGACAGCGAGTACAGAGACGAGAGGGGGACCCACCGAGTGCGTTTGTTCCATTTGCTGCGGAATTCCGTAGGGAAAGCAACGGGGGATGGGGCTGGAGGGGTTGGCAGGGCCTTGGGAGCTCGGGGGGGCTGAGTCGGGAGCTTGGACATTGTCCTGTAACTCTGTGGTTCTCAAACTGGAGCCTGCGTCAAAATCATTCGGAGGCTCTTTAGAACACACATGGCTGGGCCGCACCCCCAGAGATTCCGATCCAGTAGGTCTAGGGCTACCTGAGAATTTGCATTTCGGATGAGTTCCCGAAAACTGCTGCTGCTGGTCCACGGACCACACTTTGAGAACCACTGGTATAGATGGCGGGCTGGGGTGGGCAGACAATTGGAGAACTGAGGACAGTTTCACGATGATTTTCAGGGGAAAATGTACAAAGTCTCATTGCCTTTGAAGTCACACCAGTAGCCACCCGAGACCCAAGTAGGAGACTGTTGGAAGCCAAGTATCAGGAGATGGTGTCTGTCCTCCAAGGACAGCGGCAGCCTGAAGGCTGGAGGGCCTGGGGAAGGAGAGTGCAGGAGGCTTGCTTGCTCACTAGCTCGGAGGGCAGCGTAGCCGGCTGGGTGGCCCTCTGGGCAGCTCCACACTTGGTCTTCCTCTAGTAAGGGTGGCCTACTTCCTGGGGATCCCGGGGATACAGGGAGCAAAACCCAGAGAGCAAAGGAACAGCCTCGCAACTGCACTGCTTCCAAACCCACGGCTGCCGCCCACCTGGGGCTCTGTCAGTAACTGCTGGGGCCGCACGCGGTTTCCTGGGGTCGCCGAGGAAGGGAGGACAATTATGGAGGCCGCATCCCACCCCCTCTCTGTCAGTGCTGGGGGAAAAACAATATTTAGTTAGTTAAACACCCGGCTACAGTTTCGTTTGAAAAGCTGGCTTTGATTAGGGGACTGCAGGGATTGATTTATGAGGACAGATGAAAAAAAGAACAAGCATAAATATGTAGAACTCACCCAAATGGTGACTAAGGGGACACGAAATATGCAGAGTCCTCACAAGTAGAGACGGTAACGACTTAGGAAACTGTTTGGTCCCATCTTGGACTCACGCAGTCACAGTTCCTGATGATACTCTCGCAAGCTCTTTGTCTAGACTGGTTTGAAATCAGGGTGGGCATCAATCAGGCATTGAGGTGCACACTTTTCCTGGGTGATTCTCACATCTGAAAATAAGTTTTCCCTAATATGTATGCCGTATATTTTTCATGTTTACATATGTGTGTGTGTGTGTGTGTGTGTGTATATATATGAAATAAAAAATTATTTAGTATATGAAATACAATTTTCTTTGCTTGCTGGTGACAGGTTTATGAAGGGGTGCTCATTGGAGCCTTGCTTGAAAACGGGAAACTGGAAACAGTGTGCAGTGTCCGTGGACGAGGGCTTCATTAGATAATCCCTCGCTCCCCCAGACCATGGAATTGTAGGGGGAGGGGGTGGTTAGAAGCTGGGTGGCTCTGCCATGTGCAGCCGTGTCAAACAGTAAGATTCAGATAAGTGTGCACAGTTGATTCCTTTAATACAAAACCACACACACACACAGAGCCGCCTGTTTCCTCCGTGAACATATTATGGATGTAAACTCAGAGACAAAGGCTTGGAAGGATATACATCAAAATGGGCCTCTGGGGAGAGCGGTAGGACGGGGTAGCTATCAAGGGAGGTTTCTGCTTTGTCTGTCATGTTTGAATGGTTTGCACTGAGAATGTACTGACGCGGTACTTGTGTAATAAGAACATCATTAAAAACACAACCAAACCCCTACTCAGAACTCCTCTGAGGAGAGAGTCCAGAACTCCAGCCCTCGTCCCGTCTGCCTTTCCTCCAGGACACGGGCAGTGTCCCCCAGCTCTTCAGCCCCTTGGTGTCCACCTCTCGTCTTCTTGGGGCCCTGGTGATGCTCGCTTGCTCTGCACCTATGACTTCCCTGAGACTCTTCTCCAAGACTTGGCCTGGCCTGGGCCTGACCCTGACCTCAGCGTTACACTTGTGGCTGGTGATGCCTCATCTCTCCTGACTCTGAGCAGAGCTGCCCCCGGAGCCTCACAGGGTGAGAGACACCCTGTGTTACAGTAGTTCATTTCCCCTTGCTTCCTTCCTGTCCTGCTGGAGTAAGGAGTGACAATGTGAGTAAAGAGTGACAATGTTACCTGCCATACCAGGTAACACTCCAAGGGGCCCTGCCAGGTCTCCGCACAGTACTGGCCCACCTGGTTCTCTCTCCCCTCAAGATGCACCCCTCCTCTCCCTGGCCCACTGCCTAGAACGTTCTGGGCAGTTGTTGCTTCTGCACTGATTCCAGAATCCCATTCCTGGGAGGTCTGGCCTGCTGGTGCCCACAAGTCCATGGTGGGCACCCAGGAGAGATCTCCTGTGGGACACTCACAGGATCATGTTTTTCCACTGCCCTAGGTAACCCAGCCAAGGAACACGCTAGCTAAAAGCGCCTTGGTTTTCTCAATTGTAAATTGAGAAGATTGGTTTCAATGGTTTCTGAGCTTGCTCGCAGCATTGACGTCCGGCATTTTGTTGAATGCCTTTGTTGACGCTCACCTCTCCTGTGTGGCCCTTGGCCCATCTTATTCTATTTCCACAACTCTGTGGAGTAGACAGGGCAGCTCATATTTCCTCCATCTTACAGCCTTGGAAAACAGGGCTCCAAGATGGCAAAGATGGCCAAGGTCATTCAGCTGGCATTGGGTCTTGGGCAGGTGTTTGCATGTATAACATCTGCAAAGAGACTCACCAGGAATAAGAGCATCTCTTGTAGATAAGAGGAAAAGAGTCTTCCCAGCAGAGGGCAGAGGGCAGGACAGCTTACAGGGGTTGAGTGGGGATGTGCCTTGATTAACTCAATGAGGCTGGAAAAAGAGATGAGGAAAGGAAGTAGAAGGGGAGGAGGGTACCTTTCCATATCCTTATGAGGAAGTCTACTCCAAGTACTTCCTCTTCTAGGAAGTCCTCCGGGCAATGATATGTGGGTATATGCTTAATAGTAGTCCCTCAGAAACAGATAAATACCCCATAGCAACCACCTTCATTGATAGTGATTACCAATGACTCCTACCATTGCTGGTTGATTTCAAGTTAGCAGTGTGGTCACTGAATGCTTCATTAGGAAGGGATGACTCTGGGAAACTGGTAAGAGCTACCTCCAGCACACCATTGGTTTCTGGACTTTTCTCTCTGCTCTGAGACATCTGGTTGCCCCTCTGACTTAGCAATGATCACATTGCCGAAATCGTCTGTAAATAAATCTCTTATACTGGACCGTGTCAGTTTTTCGAGGGCAGTGTCCGTGTTTGATTAACGATTTACTGATGATTAAGTGAATTAAATCTACTATTAATGCGTGTAAACACACACGAAGTACTTGGAATAGTGTTGGCACTTGGACGTGCTATGTAAGTGAAAGCTGTGCCTGCTGGCTGTCATCCCCCTTCCGGTCCTGCAGGGAGCACTGCCAGTGCTTAAGGACATGTCTGTTGAAGGGATAATGAACTGCTAACCCAAATGGGCACACGGGGCTCCATTTTTAAAGTCAGCCTATCTTTATAGACCACCCCTTAACCCAAACTTACTTAAAATCCTTTGCCACCTTTTGATTTCATGTGGGAAAGCCCTCCCACTCAATCTTTTTGGACAACAAAGGGCCTCCAGATCGATTCTCTTGATGGTTGGCATGACTGAGGCCATTGAAGTAGCGTGGTGAGTTGGATTTGGATTCCAGTGGGGGCTCCGCTATTTTTGTTTTAGCCGAGTTTCTAATGAGTTACTATACTTCACTATGGCAAATTCCATCATCTGAAAAAAGATCCAGACACTAACTGTTTTAGGGTTAATGAGGCCACTGAAAGAGTTTGTGAGGCTGGGCTGTGGTTCTGTTTGCTCCCCCCAGATCCGTGCTCCACCATGCTCTGTCCTGCTTCATTGGTGCCCAGGAGGCTGACTGAGACAGCACTCTTGGTCCTCCGCCTTCCCGTGGAGCTCAGCCAGTGGGAGGTAGTGACAGAAGATTGAAGGGCATGTGGAGAGAGAGGGAGGTTCCCTTAACTACTGCCCCTGCTTTTGCTTGGTTCTTGGCCAATAGCATATCCCTCTTCACACTACAACTCCAGCTCTTATTGGTGGTGGCCAATGTCCTTGGACTCTAGCTTTTAACAAAGGCTGGGCAGGAGGAGCAGGGGCGGGGGTGGGGAAGTTAGGTCTTTAGTGTTGTTATTTGCTGGGTGTCTCCAAATCCAGTGTTATTCCTCCTAATCCTCCCCAGACCTCAACAAATAGTCCTTTTTTTAAAAAAATTATTTTTTTAATGTTTATTTATTTTTGAGAGAGAGAGAGAGAGAGAGAACGAACAGGGAAGAGGCAGAGAGGGGGAGACATAGAATCCGAAGCAGGCTCCAGGCCCTGAGCTGTCAGCACAGAGCCTGACATGGGGCTCGAACTCACAAACTGTGAGATCATGACCTGAGCTGAAGTCGGATGCATAACTGACTGAGCCACCCAGGCACCCCCAAATAGTCCTTTTAATAAAATTTATTTTAAGTGTCCCAGGTGAGTATGTCATGTTTTCCTGTTCCAATAGTCAGACGACGTCAAGCCTAGTACCTGGGCACATATGAGAGGCTTAATAATAATATTAGAAGCCACTCTTTACTCAGGGTTTAGCTTGGGCTCGGCATTGTGCTAAGTATGGTTTTTTCCCCATGCATTATGTCAGTTAATCCTCACAATGACTGCATGTAGAAGGTACTAATTATTATACCCATTTTGCAGTTGAGAAAAGTAGAGCTTAAAGTTGCTAGCGATTTGCCAAGTCACCCAGCTAATACGAGGGGGAGGCAGGATTCAAATTAATGAATGTTAATTGCACTATTATTTGCTGAGCAGTGACCAAGTCTTAGACTCAGGCCTTCACTGCAGAGTTGAGTGCCAGGAGGTGCTCGGCCAACACTTGCTGGTGATGAAGGCCCTCAGTTCAGGGCCCTGGGGTCTTTTTATCATCTTTCCTGGGAGCTCTCCCTCTGGAGTAAGGGCCGCTCTTACTTCCACAGACATCATTTGCCTCTTGTGCAGAGAATGTCACTGGCCTGCCTTCTGTTCCCGAACAAGCCCCAGTGGACGGAGTTTCCTTCATTACCTCTTGCCCATATTTCCACCGGCTCTGAGCTGCTGGAGCTGCCCATTGTGGCCCCTCCACCCTCCTGGTCACCCACACCCACTGGTGTTTACAGCATGTCTCCAGCATCTGTGAAGTTCATTAGAACCAGAGCTACACCCTCTTCCTGCTCATTGGTGCAGACTGTGCATGAGGCCAGGCCGAACACGGCTCCCCAGAGTGCCTCCAGACACTTCCACCCTTCTCCAGGCACCCCTCCCCTCCGCCAAGCTCTAATCCAGGTGTTTCTGTGGGAGAAACATTCCCGATGGGTTACCAAAGCCTCATTCTGTTCTGGTTTATGGCTATGGTAAGCGCTATTTGGGCAGTGGCTTAGAAGGAGTATTCATTCTGGAGTTAGGAACACCTGCCTCTTAGTAGCTCTGTGATCTTGGTCCAGTTGCCCAACTTCTCTGAGCCTGATTTGTAAAAATGAAGATGAATGTTGCTGAGGATGGGGTTATTGAATAGAAAGCGTTTGGCACATGTTAGGTGCAAAATTCTCTCTCTCTTTCTCTCCTAAAGACTGCTTTGGAGGTACCAAAGGCCAAATCGTGAGGAGTGTATTTGTCATTTATTTGTTTATTTTTGGAGTGCTCTCTACTCGATGTTGTTGTTACCAGAGATTATAAGGATAATTACCCTTATTTTATAGATGAACGTTCTAAGGTTCAGAGAGTTTTAAGTAATTTTCTCACGGTTACCCAAATAACAGATTGGATTTGCAATAAACTGAATCTTTATTTTCAGTTTTCTCTCGTCATTTTGTAAGAATGAAAGTCAACAACCGAGTGCTATAAGCCAAAATGAAATCACTTTTATTTCTTGTAGAAAGATAGCTGCCTTTGCTGTTTGCACGTATTCTTTTCTATCCAGAAGTTCTCTTGCCAAAGCAGTTGTCATCTATGACTGCATAACCTCGTTACCCGCTTCTCTCTGCTCCTTGGATGAATCGAGCTTTCTAAACCCTATCTGAGGTGCCGCCTATCCTGGATGGGCTATGCCAAAGCTGCACGGACAGTGGGCTGATCTGGAAATAAGGAAATAAGTCAGGGCTTGGGGCCGAAGATGAGGAGGACCTGGATGACAAAATGAGTCTGAAGGCCATTATCAGTATCATGCATTTTCTCCTTATTAAGCTCAGAAGCTGACAAATGTTTAAAAGTATTTTCTTCCTTTGTCATCTTTTTATTGAGAATAGGAAACAATGGAAGCTTTGGGCTGTGAGCTTGCACTCAGCACCGTACTGTGAGCTCCCTGCCACGCACTGACTGGGTCTTACCGATCTCTGAACTTTTTGTGGTCCTTTCCCATAATGCTTTGCACACAACTGTGGGCAAACACGAATGAGCAAACATTTATTGAGCACTCTGTTTGTTCTCTATATTATGCTGGGTGCTTTCACATGAGAAAAAGGAAAATTACTTGTCCCAGGCCACGCCAACTGTGGTGGAGGCTGGCCGTGAACCTGGTTGGATCTTCTGACTGCATGTTTAGTGCTGTTTCCTGCACATCTCGACTGTCGCTTAGTATCACCATCAGCATTGAGCAAGATTTAAAAGTCTTTTCTTTTAAAGGTTGCCAGCAGTGTTGTATATGCTGTTGGGGGAAGTTGGGTGAATGAAGAAGGCATGATTCTTCTTTACAGAAAGGATTATAATGAGCCTCAGCTGTCTGGGTGGTTCACTCGCCATGTGACAGTAAGAGGATCAAAGAAGCCAATGTGTCACCATGGGAACTGTCCCAGTTTTATAATCTTCAGTTTTCAAAGGACAGAATATGAACACATGGGAAGCAGGGAAAATTCAGTGAATGGGAAAGGATGCAGGCTAATGATTTATATATACGTTTTGAAGCGGGAAATCAGAATGGAGAAATATTTGAGCAGACTTATAAATAGCTGCTCAACTCACTTTTCCAGGATGAGTTACAAGTGACTGCAGGTGAGAAGAATTACAGTCCTGATTTTGGAAAAGATGCTGGAGATTGTGTTTCTTGACCCAAAGATATAGGAATGGCTTTACTCAAGGAGAAGTAGAGGAGATCTCTGTAGGACAGCCACTACCTGAGTGGGAGATGCCTGGAAGAGCTTTGGAAGGCAATAGGACCCGAGATAAGACTGTTGAAGGACTCTGTCAGCTGGAAAAAAATGGTCGCAACTTACTCCCCACCCAGTATGCATATCCCTTTGCATGTGACTGCAATTCCTCTCATCAGGAGGGGGGACCTCCAACCCTAGAATCTGGACTTGACCTTGGGACTTGTTTGGTTAGTAAGATACTAGCCTGAGTAGTGTAGTCAGAGGTTTAAAAAATTCTTCACATTAGGGATAGCCCTCTCTGGCTGCTCTTGGTTAAACCACAAGCACCCCCATATGAATAAGCCTAGGCAACATGTTAGATGATGAGAGACACATGGCTCCGTTACTTCCATCACCCATGCTGACAGCCAGCCAGACATGTGTGAGGCTGTTGATGGGCAGCTGACCTCAGACATGTGAGTCGACCCAGCTGATCCCAGATGGAGCAGAGCTTGGCTGTCCAAACCTTTGACGCTTAGAATCCTAAATGAATAAATGGTTTTTGTTTTTAGTTGCTAAAGTTTTGGGATGATTTGTTATGCAGCAAAAACTGACTGATACAAGGGCTGTGCAACAGATTGCAAACACCAAGTAGGAAAGGGAAAATGCACTATTGATGTAGGTCTAGAACAGAGGTTGGCAAGCTGCTGCCCGTGAGCCAAACCCCGCCTACAACCTGTTTTTGTAAATGAAGTTTTAATGGAATACAGACAAACTCATTTGTTTACACAAGGGTCTATAACTGCTTTTGTTCTACAAAAGAGTTAAGTAGTTATTTCTTTAAAAAATTTCTTTTTAAATGTTTATTTACTTTTGAGGGAGAGATTGAGAGAGAGAGAGAGAACAAGCAGGGGAGGGGCAGAGAGAGAGGGAGACACAGAATCCGAAGCAGGCTCCAGGCTGACAGCATGGAGCCCAACTTGGGGCTTGAACCCATGAACTGTAAAATCATGACCTGAGCTGAAGTGGAACATTTAACCAACGGAGCCACCCAAGTTCCCCCGAGAGTTAAGTAGTTATAATGAAGACTGTCCAGCCTACAAAATCTAAGGTATTTGCTATCTGACTCTTTACAGAAAAAATTAATGTAGGATATAACAGTAAATGGGGCTTTAAGTATAAATCATCATTTGCAAACAGGCAGAGAAGCACATATTTTAAGAATCCCCAGATAAATATTATTGATACCCTAGTTATTAAAGAATGGCAAGTGATCAGTAGAGAAAATGTAGGCACTATGGAAAAGCATAAGAGAATGAAGGTTACCTGTACTCTCATGATTTAGAAATAACCTCTTGAGACCTTGAAAGCTGTCCTTTCAAACATTTCTCTTTTCCTGTATATCTTTTTCTTAAAGAGAGTTTGAACTAATCATACTTTTTCCCATATAGTTTTACATAACAGGTATCAGAGTAATCTTTTTATCACTCAGCACTATGTAATGGGCATATTTCTGTCAACTAGGTCATAAGATTTAATGGCTGTTTAGTGTTTCATGGTATGGTTTTAGCATATTTTATGTGGTCTTACCACAATTTTTTACTGGTAAATATTTAGTTTGTTAAATATTTTTGCTGTTAGAAGCTCTCATTTTTCTTAAAGTTTATTTACTTATTTTGAGAGAAAGAGAGAGAGTGGAAGAGAAGCAGAGAGGGGGTGGAGACAGAATCCCAGGCAGGCTCCTCGCTGTCAGTGCAGAGCGAACTCACAGATTGCAAGATCATGATCTGAGCTGAAACCGAGAGTTGGACGCTCAACCAACTAAGCTGTCTAGGTGCTCCTATAAGCACTCATTTTAAATTTTTTTTTTCAACGTTTATTTATTTTGGGGACAGAGAGAGACAGAGCATGAACGGGGGAGGGGCAGAGAGAGAGGGAGACACAGAATCGGAAACAGGCTCCAGGCTCTGAGCCATCAGCCCAGAGCCCGACGCGGGGCTCGAACTCACGGAGCGCGAGATCGTGACCTGGCTGAAGTTGGACGCTTAACCAACTGCGCCACCCAGGCGCCCCTAAGCACTCATTTTAATCAATACCCTCGAATTACACGATTGTCCATTTGGCTAATTATCTTCTTAGGATAAGTTCCTAGAAGTACAATTTCTGGGTCAGAATATTTGTACAGTTGAAAGTTTTGATATTATTAAATTGTCCTCCAGAGAGATTGAACTAATTTGTGCTCTGCGATTATCTTGTTTTTACTTACATTTCCTAGAATACTTTGGTGCGTTGGAATATTTGTTCAGATGTTTATTGCCACTGCACTTCTTAATTTATGAATTGCTTGTTAATATCTTTTGCTCACGTTTCCTTTGACTGAATTTGTAAGATTTCTTTGTATGTGTAACATAACACCTTAACTCTTATTCTTGTCACACACATATTTTCTACCCCAGTTAAACCAATTAAACTTCTTTATGGTGGTTTGCTTGTTTTTGTCGGTTGTTTTGCTAACTCGCTTTGAAAAATTTTCTGTGGCCGATTCTGTTCGTGCCCTCTGTCTCCATGTTTTTAATGGTTGTCATATGGAAGAGGCTTAAACATTTACTCAGTGTATGAAAAAGACAGAACCGGCCCAATGTGAGAAAAGCTGCGGCGTGACATATTCCAGCTAAACGTAATAAACAAGTTTCTTCCGATCAGTACTGTCAAATGTGGAAAGTGCTGCCTCGAAGATAGTGAGATTGCTCATAATTAGGGACTTTGGAGATGGGGTGCATGGCCACCTAACAGTGATGCTGTACAGGGTGAGGCTAGATTGCCTCTGGCATCCTTAGTTATTGCGAGGCAGATTTTGAATGGGGTAACAATAATTTAATTCGACTCATTTTTTTTTTTCCCCAGATAATTTTTCTCAGAACCATGACACCATCTAAAATTTGGGCTTTCCAAGAGCAACTGGACCCAGGTTGATGTGGCAGACCTGGCAGCGCTAAATTAAACTAGTTCAGAGCCACTGGTTGTTATAAGAAAGCATCCCAGGGGAATGGTAGGAGTCGCGTCCTGCCATTATGAGTTTTATTTCATCACCGTGCATCACCTTGCGGCCACAGAAATTTCCACAAAACCAGATGAAGGCCTAGTAGCTGATCTCCCACAGATGGGAATGCAGATGAGCATCGGCAGAGCTGACTTCCTGGCACAGGTCGAGCCTGGGCCTGGCCAAGTCCTGTGAAAGTGCCAGAGCAAGGGGACCAGGCAAGGTTATAGAGATGCTTCTTGGCTGGGATATCATGCTATTGTACAACTGGTGAAACCAAGTTACAGAAGGAGGGGGGATATCCCAGGCGGTAAGTCTAAGAACAGGATGAGAATCTGTACCTTCTCGATCCATCTGGCACGTAGGGTCTTTCCTTTTTGATCTTACCTTACTGGGTTTTGGTAGACAGGATTGAGGAGGACCGGTTAGGTTTAAACTTAGGCCTTGAAGAATGCTCTCACCTTCCATTCATTCATTGACTTAATGATATGTGGTAATGCCCTACTGTGTGCAAGGCATTGGAAATTCTGCAATGAATAGGAAACACAGCAGCTCAGAGCCTGGAGGGGAAGACAGCTTGAAACTAGTAATGACATATAGGGTCTTGGAAGGTCTGAGGTATAGGGAACTTGGGTCAGTCATGGCCATGACATCAAAACTTGTCCAGAATATTAGGAAAGGCCTTCTGGAAAGACTAAAGTAGAGATCTAAAGAAGGAGGAGGAATTAGTCATGAGGAGGCAAGATGGGAGGAGAGGAAAAAGATGGCGGCTGTATAGTATTTCCAAGGCAAGGAGAAACATGTGCAAGGGACCAAAGCCAGAGACATATTTAGATTTACATGTTTCCGGAGTTGTATAAGACTGCTTCTGATGCATGTGATGTAAGAGGAAGAACCAAATTTAAAATAATGGATCAGGTGTTTGGCTCTCAGCCCTGCCAGTTCCTGGCTACATGACCTTGACAAATAACATAATCTGTCTTAACCTCAGTTATCTCACCTGCCAAATGGTGGTAATAATACTTCACAGGATTGTTCTGAGGATGGCGTGAGCTAATGGATATAAAACTGACCAGCATGGCACTAGGTTTTAAATATCTTATTGAAGCAGGGGCTCCTGGGTGTCTCAGTTGGTTAAACGTCCAACTTCGGCTCAGGTCATGATCTCATGGTTTGTGAGTTTGAACCCTGGGTTGGGCTCTGTCCTGCAGCCTGCTTCAAATTCTCTGTCTCCCTCTCTCTCTGCCCCTCCCCCACTCACATTCTGTCTCTCTGTCTCTAAAATAAATAACATTAAAAAAAATTAAAAAAAAATTTTTTTTTTAACATTTATTTATTTTTGAGACAGAGAGAGACAGAGCATGAACGGGGGAGGGTCAGAGAGAGAGGGAGACACAGAATCCGAAACAGGCTCCAGGCTCTGAGTGGTCAGCACAGAGCCCGATGCGGGGCTTGAACTCACGGACCATGAGATCATGACCTGAGCTGAAGTCGGACGCTTAACCGACTGAGCCACCCAGGCGCCCCAACATTAAAAAAATTTTTTAAAAATATATCTTATCAAAGCGGTCAGTGACCAAAATCTGTTCCCTTTACCTAGCCCAAATCATTCTTGCTGTTGTGGACACATGTCAACTGCATCAGTTCAGCAAGCTTTGACTTTCTCAGTTCCTACTTTGGGTCATTGTGGATTAAGACACTGTGAAAATATGAAGAAAGTGTGAGGCAGGGATCTGAAGTTGGAATTTAGTTGGGAAGAGAAGGTTAGTCTAAAGTGGTGTCTGTCTTCCATGATGTCTGTCTGTCTCCACCTCCATCTGGTCCATGCACTCTTGCAAGGCATATAAAACAGGATCTATAACATTGGTCATCTCCTTGTTCCCAGTGATAAGATTTCCAAGTGCCTCACTAAGTAGGTGTTCAGCAAATACTGGTTAGACAGAACTAAATAAAGTTGGAGAGCTCAGGAAAGAATTGAAAGAGTAGTAAACTCATGATACAGATCAGGATTATGGGGAGGAAAATTTGGTAGATCAGGGAGGTAAGATTGGAGTGTTCAGCTTTTGTAGATGTGGCCAAAGAAGTTTCAAAGTGATTGTACCCTTTTATGCTCTCACCTGTGAAGTGTAAGAATTCCAGTAATGCTACATCCTTACTTGATATTGACAGTCTTTTAGCAGTTCTGGTGGTGGAGCAGTGCTATTCCATTGTGGTTTTATTTTGCATTTTCCTAATGACTAATGATTTTTCATCATCTTTTTTTTAATTAAAAAAATTTTTTTAATTTTTATTTCCTTTTTGAGAAAGGGAAAGAGGGATGGAGTGTGAATGGGTGAAGGGCAGAGAGAGAGGGAGACAGAGAATCAGAAGCAGGCTCCAGGTTCTGACCTGTCAGCACAGAGCCCAACATGGGGCTTGAACCCATGGACCACAAGGTCATGACCTGAGCTGAAGTCGGATGCTTAACTGACTGAGCCACCCAGGCGCCCCTGATCATCTTTCCATATGATTATTAGCCATTTGAATATCCTATTTGTTAAGTGCCTGTTCAACTCACTTTCTCATTTAAAGAATGTTGACTTGTTCTCATCAATGTGGAGCAGTTCTTTATGTATTAAGGATACAAGTCTTTTTTTTGGATATACATACTGTAATTCTCTTTTCCCACTCTGTAACTTGCCTTCTTCCTCTTCATGGTCTCTTTCTTTTTTTAATTTAGTTTTTTATTTTTTTAAATTTACATCCAAATTAGTTAGCATATAGTGAAACAATGATTTCAGGAGTAGATTCCTTAGTGCCCCTTGCCCATTTAGCCCATACCCCCTCCCACAACCCCTCCAGTAACCCTCAGTTTGTTCTCCATATTTATGAGTCTCTTCTGTTTTGCCCCCTCCCTGTTTTTATATTCATGGTCTCTTTTGATGAAAGAAGTTCTCAATTTTAATGAAAAGCAGTATGTCAATTTTTTTTCCTTTTAAGGTTAAGTTTTTTTGTGTGCTGTTTAAGAAATCTTTACCTCCTCCAAAGTAGTGAAGATGTCTTCCTATTTTTTTTCTAGAAGCTTTCATTAAATTTTTATTTTAAAATATTTTCAA
This sequence comes from Herpailurus yagouaroundi, assembly GCF_014898765.1. Classification (NCBI taxonomy): domain Eukaryota; kingdom Metazoa; phylum Chordata; class Mammalia; order Carnivora; family Felidae; genus Herpailurus; species Herpailurus yagouaroundi. The sequence continues at coordinate 32,233,090 of NW_024412401.1, forward strand.
ACTAGCAGAAAAGTTGCAAGAATAGTGCAATGAATTCATGTGTGTCCTTCACTTAGATTCACCAATTAAGAATTTTTTAATAACTGTTTTTTTTCCTAAATAATAAAGAAATGCTTGTATGTGGTTAAAAAATCCAGTCTGAAGGGTAATGAAATGGCAAATGAATCTTCTAATGGCTCTGACCAAGTCCTCCTCCTCAAAGGCAACCATTATTAGCACTTTCTTATACATGCTTATAGATATTTTCCATACACATCACTATATTTACAAACATTCCTTTTACTTATTTACCAAATGGGACATATAAATAACGCTGTCCTGAACATTGCTGCTTTACTTAACAATGTGGCTCAGTGACCTTCCCCTATCAGCCTTTTTTTTTTTTTTTTTTTTTTGGAAATGACCTTACTCCTTTTAAGGGCTGCAGGTAAATGATTTTTACCAAAGTTTTATAATTTAAAGCTACTGATTCCTCCTGAGGGGATCAGTTAGGTTGTGTTTACTCTTTCCTTATCACAAACAGTGCTGCAATAAACATCCTTGTGCATAGGACTTTGTGTGATTAGGCAATGAAATGGCTTGTTCCAAGCCTATGGGTGTTTACATTTCTGTTGGCTCTGGCCAAATTACCAAAAAGGTTATATTGGCTTAAAACCTCCATCAGCACGTGATCGGGCCTTTCCTCTCCCTGGAGGGGTAGGATTTAAGTAAGCAGAGAAGAGGAAAGAGAATACTTAACAATAGGAGAGGTAGCTTAAACAAAGCCATGCAGTGGAGTTTCTTAACCTTGACATTATTGATATTTTTGGCTGGATTAATTGTTTATTGTGAGGGCTGTCCTGTGCACTGTAGGATATTTAGCAGTGTCCCTGGCCTCTACCCACTAGATCCCAGTAACCAACCATCCTGTCCCCATCTGAGGTGTAACAACTTCAAAGGCCTCCTGACACAGGCCAAGTGTTCCCTGAGGGGGCGGGGGTGGGGGGGTGGGGAGGGGCTAATTCCCCTAGGGTAAGAACCGTGGCTTGGAGGAACGGGGGTGGGGGGGTTGGGGGAGGGTGTTTAAGGACCAGGCTATAGGCTATGGAGGGTGTGTGTGTGCGTGTGTGTGTGTGTGTGTGTGTGTGTGTGTGTGTACAGGTACAAAACTGAAAAGACAACATGGAATTACATTCTTTTATTTTTTTTAATGTTTATTTATTTATTGTGAGAGAGGGAGAGAGCAAGAGGGCACAGAGAGAGGGAGAGAGTCCCAAGCAGGCTCTGCACTGTCAGCGGGACTCGAACTCATGAACCACGGGATCATGACCTGAGCCAAAATCAAGAGTCAGATGCTTAACCAACTGAGCCACCCAGGTGCTCCTAGAATCACATTCTTTTGGGTATCAGGTTTAGTCTGGGGAGAGATCTGTTTCTTTCCTTGACTAGCTCATTTTTTATAAAAGCCCATGTTGTGGGAATCCCCTTTGTGGGTGTTTTTGTTTGGTGAGGTGAGAAAGTCACAAAATAACCATTCTACTCCTTTATTAATAATGAGCAATGCAGGGGTGGTGCTTTCAGTGCACGCAGGTTATTCATGACCTTTAGTATCACTTGAGTCTTACAACAACGAGTGAAGGTACTGATCTGTGGTCTACAAATGAGGAAACTGAGGCTCAGAGAGAGAAGTAGAAGCTGGCGCTGTCCCCTGGCCCTCAGGTCACTGCATTTGCCACTGCTCTGCTCTGCTCGGCTTTACCAGCTGAGTTAGCCACTACAGTTTCTGAGAGCACACTGTGGAGCCATTCGCACGTATTTTAGTCATTATTTCCATCCTCCGTTGAACCTTAGAATAGGCTCTAAGTCATCATTGTACTCTCTCTCTCCTCACGTTTTGATTTATTTTTGGAAGTGAGATCAATGGATTGCCCTTTGCTTTCTTTCAGGAACCTCTCTGCTGCTTTTCTAACCACACCCAGGAGTAGAGCGCATGGCTGGACTTCCATGGAATATATGACGGCTCTTTCCTGCTCAGTTTCCTAATCAGCAGAATGATAGCTATGCTCCCACCCTCTGCAGGTCTTGGCGTATTATTATTAAGTTTGCTAACTCAAGTAATAGGTAACGATAACTTGCTAACTCAAGTAATAGGTAACGATTAAGATGAATATGTAACTTCAGCTTCTAATGAAGTGCCTACTACATAGTAGATGCTCAGTAAATACTTGATGAATGACAAAAAGTAGAATCACATGGTAACCTAGGAACAGTACCACCTGGGCAAGTATAGAATCTGCCTGGGTGTGGGCCTCAGGGGCCCCTGAACTTTGGAATGCCATCCCCAACATTTCCTAAGCCCCTCCAGTGATCAGGATTGGCCAGGGCCAGCTGTGCCATCCACACAAGTGCTCTGGACCCACCTTGAACCCACTTCAGCCCTGGTCCTCATTTCTTCCCTTTGACATGCTTTGCAATCCTCTAGCTAGTGCATGGGGTCAACCAGATATCCCAGAGGAGCTCCAGAATGTGTGTATATGGGCTGTTCCAGGAATTCATGACTAGCCCCCAGTTCTGGGAGGGCTGCTTGGTCAGAGAATCTTTTCTGTTGACCAGAGTATATTTCTTTTGCCGAATCACATGAAATTGGGCTGTCAGAATATTGCTGAAACACTGATTTTAAGTCACTCAAATTGTTTATGGATATAGAGTGCCCATAAAAATATTTGCATGGGCTTCCACATATTCTAGGGGTAACCTTGTCTAGTAGGCCATCATTCATTCATTCAGGCAGTCATTGAATGGAGTTTTTTTTTTTTTTTAGTATGAAATTTATTGTCAAATTGGTTTCTATACAACACTTAGTGCTCATTTAATGGAATTTAAGCCTTCACGTGACCCCCAGTTAAGCAGAGTATTCTTTTCAAAGTTATCATCATCATTATTGTGAACACTTGCAAAGGACCCCAGACAAAGAAGTGGTTAATCCCACCAGTACATGATGTAGGGTCTAGGCATAAGAGAGGTACCTTTGTGGAGGGAGCTAAGGTCTTAAAGAATGACTAGAATTTTTCCAGGAGGGACATGTCATGTTCAGGGACAGAAAACAATTCTGTGGAGTAAAGGACATGGTGGGGCTTGGACAGAGATGGGAGGTGAGCTAGAAAGTCAAGGGCCATAACATGAAGGATCTTGTCACCAGGCTGAGCCTCTTTTCTGAAGAAAATGCAGAGGAACCAAATGTGTTTTGGCTAGGAAAGAGATGGTCATGTGTATCGCTTAGGAAGTTCATCCTGACCGTTGTACACAGGTTAGCTGGGAGGACAGCAAGACAAGAGTCATGGAGACCCTTCTCATGGCTCCAGGTAAGAGGCCAGCAGCCCCTGACCAAAGGTGATGGCCATGGGGAGGGAGAGGCTGTGAGGGCTCAGCTGGTTGGTCCTCAAACCCCGAAAGCCTGGGAGAATCAGTCATCATTCCCTCTCTGTCGGGTTGCCTGTTTTTGTCATGATCCCTACTCTTCTGATTTGACTCTTCTCTCCTGGCGTGATGAAATGCAGCAGGCCACCGCAACAAGACCATCTCCTAGATGGAAGGGCAGCTGACAGCAATGGCATCCTATGCAGCCCACACTGGGGAAAGCCTTCCAGAAAATTTTGTGGAACAGAGAAGGAAGGAGACAGATCGTTTTCAGCCTGAACAGAGGCCTTCCAAAAGTCTTCCCGAATTATCCTGAGGGGCTTCAGATGGGCTCATCAGCTGCCTTTGGAACAGCATCAGGTAGGGGGTCCCAGCTCTTCTAAGACCACAGGTGAGGGGTCTGTGGTCTCTGCTTCACTATGCATCCCACCTGCTGCTCAGAGCTCTCCTGCACAGTCCTCTTCCTCCAGCAAGGGTATGGATCCCCATCAGGACCTGTTGCATCTCTGGAAATGACCTCAGTCTTTAGAATATTTGTTCTTTTTGGCTTTTCAAACAATGTCCTCGTTTTGCCAGAGGAAATGGGAAAGAGACTCTCTAAACGAGCAGGCCACCCTTTGTTCTGGGCCCATAAATCTGGCGCGAGCACATGTCCGGCCTTCCCGCCCCTCCTGCATCATTGTCCCCGCTGCTGATTAATAGGTCAGAGCTAACTTTAAACTGGCATTTCCTGACCAGCCCATCT
>NW_024412401.1:32237630-32249453 GCF_014898765.1 Herpailurus yagouaroundi
TACTACCTCTGGCCTGTCTAGTCTCGGAAGGCTCTCCCTGAAGCGCCATCGGAGGGTCCTCATGCAGCGAGGCTGTTCTGTTTTGCCTCTGTCTTTCTTTAATGTCTTGTGAGTGACTGAATTCCGTCTTATCCGTGCCAAATGATGTTACCGGAGTTACCAACGTGGAAAGATGTTTTTGATGTTGACTGAGTAAAGCAGAGTACAAGAGTTGAGTTTTACCTGGTCAGCGAAGAGGTGGAAGATACATACAGCTCAAAACTGGCTTCAGTTTGAGAGCTGTCCCGTAATTTTGGCAGAAGCCACAGCATCTTCACCTATCAGTACAACCTCCAGCTTGTCAATAACTGAGTTAATAAAAATTCCAATGGCATTTCCAACCTTAGCCAGCTCATCTCACAGTAGCTTATGTGTATTGAAAACCTACTGATAACCACGCTCAGCTGGGGAAGACCATAGCACCTTACATAGCTTATCTGAGTTAGTGGTTTGAACAACCCAGCATCATCCCCATTTTACAGGGAGGACATGAAAGTCACAAGATGACAAGAGGTTGGTCTGTAGTCATACAGCTAGTAAGTGAGAGTGGAATGTGAGTCCAGGTGTTTCTGATGCCAGAGTCTATATTTTTCTCAATATTCTGCTCTCCTGATGGCCAGTTTGGGGTTTGGAAAACATGATTACCGTGTAATAACCTCAGTAAGCTTAGCAAGGGACCTTCTGCAAGTCCGCATCTGGTGATAACAGAGCTTGGTGGAAAGGTCTGGTGGGGAGGTCAACCATGCAGCCTTAGGGGTCTCTCTCTCTCTCTTTCTCTTTTTAAAAAATGTTTATTTTTGAAAGGGAGAGAGAGAGATAGAGCACAAGTGGGGGAGGGGCAGAGAGAGAGGGAGACACAGAATCAGAAGCAGGCTCCAGGCTCCTAGCTGTCAGCACAGAGCCTGATGCAGGGCTTGAACCTACGAACCGTGAGATCATGACCTGAGCCGAAGTTGGATGCTTAACTGACTGAGCCACCCGTGTGCCCCCCTCTCTCTCCTTTTTAAAAATGTTTATTTATTTATTTTGAGAGAGGGAGGGAACAAGTCACGGGTGGGCAGGCAGAGAGAGAATCCCAAGCAGGCTCCGCACTGTCAGCACAGAGCCCGAAGCAGGGTTTGAACTCACGAACCATGAGATCATGGCCTGAGCCGAAATCAAGAGCCAGATGTTCAACTGACTGAGCCATCCAGGCACCCCTCTCTCTTTTTCCAAAGTAGACTTCATGCCCAGTGTAGAACCCAATGCAGGGCTGAGATTAAGACGAGCTGAGACCAAGAGTTGGACACTTAACAGACCGAGCCACCCAGGTGCTCCCAGCGTCTCTTTTAAACTCAAGTGAACAACTCCTTCACTTCAGCTTGGGGTCTGAGACAACTGTGCACCTGTGGACCCCAAAGCCTTTCACAGTTGTGACATCGAGTGTAATAAAAATGCACAGAGCTAGTGGTTGTTTTCTCTGCTTTCCCCACATTATCAGCTAATCAGGAAAACAGATTCATCATAAACAAACAGGCCCAGGGAGCATCTAACAGAAATAAACAATGAGTGACATTGAGCAAATTGAGTTTGAATCACTAAAAATTTGGGCTTTGGGAAACCATAATTCCTTCCACATTTCAATCACTGGACTCTTTTGAAAAAAATTGTGTATTCCAGATGGGTGGTGATGAAAGACCTAGATATGCTTAAGTCACTCACAGGACATTTTTTAAAAAAGGCAAAATGAAACAACCTGTTCTACTTATTGTCACTCACTCTCTCCCAGTGGTCTCTCCAACTGTGTTCAGCTATGATCCTTCAAGGTTAGGGAGGCCGTAACTAGCATGGAAACTTTAGAAAAAGTAGATAGACAAAAATAATAACACATAGGCCACTCCTGATCTTAGCACAGACTTGTCCGTTGTTGACATTTGTTGTCTTTTCCTTTGAGGGGTGTATGAGTGTGTGTGTGTGTGTGTGTGTGTGTGTGTGTGTGTGTGTCTGCCCGTGTGTCCGTGTCCATCCATACCTATCTATATGGCTAGATGATAGGTATATTGAATAGGATTAGATTGTACTTTCTCTTCTGTGGCCTGCCTTACTCATTCAACAGCCAGAACATCTTTCTATGTCAGTAGCTACTCTACAATATCATTTTGCGTGGTTGAGCAGTACCCCATTATCTGGATATGCCATAAAAATGTTAACCCATTTCCTGTTTTGCCCACTGCTTCTGATTTTGGTTGGTGTCATGGAATCATTTATTGAAACTTTGCATGTGCTGAAGTCTTTGCGAATATATCGTGATAGGTGGCAGTGCCCTGTGATGGGGAGACCTCTGTTTTAATCCCATCTCTGTTCCTTGCTATCTCTTGGACTTTATGTAAGTTACTTAATTTCTCCGAGTCTTGATTGCCTTTTGTGGAGAACATGGGTGATGAACCTTTCCTCAAAGGACTATTGAGAAAATGAAGTGAGGTAAGATATATCTAGAATCTGCCACAGAGCAGGTCCACAGCAAATGGTTGCTATCATTGTTGCAGAGGAGGGTGTCCTGTCCAGTCCGAAGGAAAGAGGTCAGGGTGGTCTCTGTGTGGGACTGAGGAGCCTGGAGGAGCCCTGAAGGGAGACTTGGGTGAGCAGGCTAAGGGGAGATGCAAATATTCCTCTGGGCCTGTGCTTTAGTTATGCCATATGGAGCCAGTGGTCTGAGGGAGGACAGCTTTCAGATTTCCTGCTGGGTGTTAGAGGAGGTGCTATTGGCCTATGTGTTGCCATCTGACCATGCAAGAACGAATAGGCACAATGGGCCTTGTAGGTTTGGCTTGCTCACCCAGGAGAGCATAGAGCTTGAGACTGGTCTTGGCAGTCCCTTGAGAGCTGTTCATTTCCATCCCCTAGGCCTCGCACAGGAGGAGTTAAGGGCTTAGGCTGGCAAGTCTCAGATAGATCTGGGTCCCAGTCTCTGCTCTGACATTTGTCTGATCTTCAAATCTTATCTATAAAATTGGGAGATTCTCACCTCATAGGATGGTTACGAAGATAATGAAAGATAATATATGCAAGGCAGACACCTGACAACACCAAATAAGTGGTGACTTATTCTTCTCCCCTGTCCTACCTCCCTCACCTGTTCAATGATGCCCTACCTCCTGCCTCTGCGTGCCTTGAGGAGATTTGACCGTGGCCAGGTGTTTATAGAGGAGAGAAGACAAAGACAGGAAAACATCATGGATGGGGGTTGGGGTGAGGGGGAGGATGGACGCAAGGGAAGAAGGGATGAGGTCGGAACCAGAAAGCTTCAGATAAACCTGGGAATCCAACATTCTGATCCAGACTGGACAGAAGCTACCAGGAGGTAAGGATGACCTATCCCCATACTGCTGGGTGTGAGGCTCTCAACAGATGTCCTCAAGAAAGAAAGAGTCCAGCAGCTTTGGGAGTCCTGCCTGGAAACAGTGGGCAAACCCAGATGACTTTTTGAGATCTCTCTCTAGGATATGTGGATAGCTTTAGCTCTAGGATGGTACTACTTGCGATCCACAAGACTGGTCCATGACGATATACAAAACTGAGAGCAAATGCTTGGGAGATTTTATAAGCATTTGACAGAGTAATGTTGTGTGTGCTGAATCTAATGAAAAAAGATTGAGTGTGTCTTTTGTGTGTCCTTTAAAATTTTACGTGTCTCGTGTTTTATTATGTTTTACAAATGTCACAGTCTGTGATAGATTAGTGAATTAAAACAAAACAAAACAAAACAAAATGGGTTCTCCCCCAAGATACTTTTGGGAAGCACTGCTCTGGGTGACTCAATAAATGTCAAGCATTATTCTCCTCCAGGGAGTTCCTGGTATTTTCACTTTGGAGGCAGGTGTAGAGTGATGCTTCAGAAAGAGGTCTGGATGGGGTCAGAAAGCCCTTGGTTCCCAGCCTCACCATACCACAGACGAGCTATGTGGTCTTGTAAAGACTCCTCTATGATCACTTTCATTGTCTGTGAAATGAAGGTAATAAAACCTGTCACATGGGATTTGTGAGATTTAGTGTAGGTAAAGGGCCTAATGAGATAGCTGGCCAATATAGGCACTAAAAATATTTGTTCCTTTTCTCTCTTCCCTTTGCAGTTGATTTACATATGTGAAAACTTCAGTGTTTTGCTTTCTTGGTCTCTTAGAAAATATTTCCATCCATTCTAGTCTTTGAGTATCCTAGGTTAATGGAGGTTCTTTATATCTGTATAATTATAGTCCCAGCATTCTAGGTACATTTACCTTTCCTCACAACAAACCTGCAAGGTAGAAATATTTTCCATTCTAAAAAAAGAGGAAATAGAAATTAGAAAGTTTGAGTGCCGTGCTTAAAGTCATACAACTCTTAAGGAAGGCTTGAAATTCAGACCTGTCCAGCTACCCAACCTTCCTCCTGTAGCACTCTGCTTTCAATGGATATGAGAGTTCCCTCTGGAGCCTTCAGTCTCAAGGTCATTGGCCCTCCCTCTCTCATATTACTTTGCCTTGTATAGGTGACTACTCAGTGAGCAGTGTTCAAACGTTGAGTTAAACCCAGGGACACCAGGGGCCCTTGATCAGAGCCAGTGGCTGCATGGGGAGCTGGCAGAATTGTACTTAGAGCCAATTTTTCCAGCAGAGAATGCCCATTGCGTCAGCCCATCCACCTCTGGGGAGGTCATGGAGAATGTTTGGGATAGGTATTTTTTTCTTGACTCTGGAAATGAAACTTCTGTTGTGTTTAGCCAGGGACACATCTGCCAAGGCAGCTGCTCGCCTTGCACAACTTACACTTCTCACCAGCTAGCTCGGGCCTTACCGTAGGCAGAGGACATGACCATTTTTCCTGCTCAAGGATGAGCTGCGGTGATGAAAATAGACTCCTGCCTGCCCCCAACCCACCCCCCACCCCCGCCCCCTGACCTAACGAAGAGAAAAGTGGTTCCACCATCTGCGGAAGTGATACGGTGCGATGAGGGTGGTGGAGTGGATTCTGGCTTCACGGTGAGAGAGACCTGAGTTTCCATTCCAGCTTTCTCTCTGGAATTGCTGAGTTTCTGTTTTCTCATTGGTAAAGTGGAGACAGGAATACGACTTGTCTCATGGTGAGAATTACGTAGGTAAGGTTTATATCAGGGCTCGGTAATCATCGTAGCAAACCATTCTATGGACATACTTGGTGCTGGCACGGCTCTGAGGACTTTTATTTTTTAACTCACTTTATCCTCACCACAAACCCCATGAGCACATATCATTGTCTCCACTTTGCAGAAGAGGAAACTGAAGCAAGGAAGATTATGTAACTTGCCCAAGGTCACCTAGTAAGTGATGAACTGGGATTCACTCTGGAGAGTCTGTGCTCTCAGCTACTTCATACTGCCTCTCACTACAATATGTGGTAAGCCTGCTCAGGAGAATTTCCTTTACTCTCCTGACGCAAGTGGTATTTTCTTCCCAGGAAAAGATCAGTCCTATCAGATTTGAAACATGAAACTCAAAAGCAATAAATAAGAGTAGAAATTTATAAAGTCCCTTTAAAAAGAGTCTCCTAGAATAGCAAGACTTCTCAATGACAGGATTGAGGTATTTCAGTATGAGAAGAAGGAGCAGAACATTCTGAAAGGGGTTTCACACTCCATGCAAATGAGGATTAAGGAGAGTCATAGCAGTGTCTGGGCAGAGCCCATCTTGGCATCGTCCAAGCCAGTCTTGACTGATAGACTTTGAGAATTACAATTTCATGGACACAACTATCCCCTCTGAGTCCATCTGCCAAGGAGAAGAGGATGTTTGATGAGGAACATCAGACATGAGTTTCTGGTCTACCTGATGGCTGTCTCTCCTTGTAAATGAATGTGCTGGCACTCTGGTCGGTACATCCATCGCTTTGTGCTTGGCTGATACAAATCTTTGTGAGAGGCTAACCTATTCTTCGTGTTCTAACCAAACCAGGTGTCTGAGATAGAAAGGCATGGGCTGAATCTTGGCATAGGAGGGTTTCACAAAAATAATACAATAAATGTAGAGTGTTGTGGCTCCTTGGGGAGAGCCAGTTGGGCTTCTTCAAACCATACCATCCATGCTGCCATGCACATTGCCTTCTGTCTCCCCTTGGCTTTCAAAGATGTCATTGACTCTAGTCCTGGCTGCTTTGAATGCCTCCCTTTGAAGCTCGGGACAGTTTTAATGGTTAGAAAATTCTCTGTAGTCTAGCCTGAAAATCAGCCTGCCAGTTGCTCCTAACTTCTGCTCCTACTCTCTACTTAGTCTGCTCCTCTGTCCTCTAGGCAGCCCTTGAAACTTTTGATGACAACCCTCTTGACTCCCAGGCTGTTTTCTTCTCTAGACCGAGTGGCTTTCATTCCTTTCTCACCTGGTGTCCAGAATCTTCATGGGCCCGGTCATTGGACTCCACTTTTCCATAAGGTTGGAGAATCTCTATAGGCCTATCTAAGGGCAGGAGAGAGTAGACAGGGATACCACAAAGGGTCTGAGGCATAGCTCAAAGTTGCTGAGTGCAAGGAAGACGTTTTATGGGTGATTTGTGTTTTACCTTAGTGATGATGATGCAGACTGTCTTTTCATGGCAAACATAATCCGTGGCTGTATAATAGAAATACAACACTCCTTTTCGTTCTCCCATCTTCTTCTGCCACATAGCTGCACAGATGGTCACGCCCTGATGGACAGGCTCTAATGAGGTCCACAGGTCCCAGGCTGTGGGTGTTGGATGTCTTGGTGTGGCTTGTCGCTGTGTCAAGAAGGTGGCTTACATGGCTATAGCCATTGTCCAAGAGGGGGGTGTGGTGAGGGGCTGGCAGGGAGAGGAGGTGTGTGGAATTCTGACAGTGTCTGTATGTTAAATGTCCCAGCGATCTTACCTAAGGGACCTAATGGATGCGAATGTTGTTACAGTGCGAGCGTATAAGGCCGGCCACTACAGCTTTGCTTAAGAGAGCAGCCGTCTCAAGTTATGGTCAAGTAAACTGTGTGCGCGCTGGGACACACAGAGGTAAACTACTTCAAAGACGAGGAAGAGTAGAGCGTGCTCTGTGTACTGGCATGGAAGGTGGTCCAAGGTGTATTTTAAGGTGAAAAAAAATCAGGCTTAAGAACATTCTGTATGGTGTGATTCTATTTTTAGTTTAAAAGAAATGACACATGTTGTAAAACCACACAGAAACAACGGGAAGAAGATACACACTTGACTGTTAAAAGCGATCAGCTTGGGCACCTGGGTGGCTCAGTCGGTTAAGGGTCCGACTTCGGCTCAGGTCATGATCTCGTAGTTTGTGAGTTCGAGTCCCGCGTAAGGCTCTGTGCTGATAGCTCAGAGCCTGGTGCCTCCTTTGGATTCTGTGTCTCCCTCTCTCTCTCTGCCCCTCCTCAACTCACACTCTGTCTCTCTCTCCAGAATAAATAAACATTCAAAAATAAAAAAACCAAGTAATAAACTTGCAGGGTGGAGAGGGTAGGAGACGGATTTTTTAAAAATTTTATGAGATATGTGTTTTCTTTATAGATATCTTCTGTAGATATCTTCCTTTTTCTCTTTTTGGGTTTCTGTATTATTTGAATGAAGGCATATTAATTTTTCAAAGGAAAGCAAGATTTCTAAAAAGGAACACTATGCACTATGCATGTTTTTATTTTTCTCCTAATAATAGGTTTTAAAATGATAAAACTAATGCATCATGGTAAAAATTCAAAAAATTTTTAAAAAATTATACAGTGAATAATAGGTCTGGTCACTATTGCACTCTTCAGAATTTCTGTGCGGACAAAATCATGTATGTAACAAAATGTCCCCTTAAAACACTCACAAATGGGATCCTATGGATTCTGCACTCGGCTTTTTTTTTTTTCTTAACTTAATAATATATCATGTAGAGTTTTTCTTATAATGACATATACAGATGATCATATGGTTGTTCCATAATTTACTTACTACTCACTAGACATTTAGGTTATTTTTTCCTATTATAAGCAATTCTGTAAAGGATGTATGTGGTATATGTGTATAACAGCATGTCAAAACGGGATTCTCAGTCTCAGTTTCTGGCCAAGGCTCCAAATCTCTAGAAACAATAAAGTCAGTACTGAATATCTCCCTCCCCGATCCTAAAGGAGGTTCTAGCCCATCTGGACAGGCCCTACTGAGACTGCATAGCCCGTTTTACCAGCATGGACCATCACCTGACTCCAGTGTTGAGGAGGTGACAGAGATTGGAGAGGTCGGGAAGGAAGAGTTTCTGTGGATAGTGTCGGTGTGCCTCTTATCCTTCCTCACTCCCATCTCCCCTGAGGGTAGGTTGGATTAAAGCAATGGAGAAAGCCTTAGATGGAACCTTTGAAGAGCATGGCATCGGTCGCTGGGACCTGAATTTGGTAGCATAGGGCAGTAAGGAGAGGCTGGGCTGGCCTGAGGTGGGAGAGATAGAGAGAGAGAGAACACTGCCGGGGGCCAGGGACCTTCCATCCACAGAGGCAAGCAAGAGAACCGGTGTTCCATGGATCTAGAAATGGGCCAGCAGGAGAGAGACAGACGAGAGCCACCCTGAGAGAGACTCTTCCCATTAGGGCTTTCCAAAAGAACAGAAAAGGGGAGGGTTGGAAGCCCAGGGCTTAAGTGGTGGGAGAGAGGAGCCTCCCCAGCATCTAGGGAATTGCTAGGAGAAGTTCCCAAGGTGGGATGTGTGGGAAGCCCACCCAAGCCACCCAGCCCAGAGAGCAGCAGTGCTGGCCATGTGAAGCCCCGCCCCCTATCCTCTGTCCTCTTCCTCTGGGTCCTGTCCTGGGGAGGCAGTGAGGGAGAAGAGGAGATGTGGGAGAGAGAAGACAATCTTGCCTCCCTCTCCCACACTGGCATCCAACCTTGAAGCAGACTTGAGCTGAGGAGGGGAAAAACTTTCAAATGTAATTTATTCAGAGTTTGGTTAAATATACTGGAGTATGCTTTGAAATCGTGGAGATTTGTTTTGTGAATTACAGGAGCAAGTGAGTTAGTTCGTAGGGTGAAAACATAAAATAAAATTGCATTATAATTGCTCCTTACTGAGTCCAGCTTACTTGACATCCTTTGTGACCATGCGTGATTTTATACATAGCATAGATTTCTAGAAATGGAATTTCTGTACAAACAAGAGTGTATTTAAAATTTTAATAAACGTTGGGGCACCTGGTGGCTCAGTCAGTTAAGCATCTGACTTTGGCTCAGATCATGATCTCACTGTTCGTGATGCCTGCATAGGTCTCCGTGCTGACAGCTCAGAGCCTGGAGCCTCTTCAGATTCCGGGTCTCCTTCTCTCTCTTCCCCTCTCCTACTTGCGCTCTGTCTCTGTCTCTCTCAAAATTACATAAACATTATAAAAAAGTTTTTAAAAATTTTAATAACTGTGAAAAGGAAAAGAAAAAAATTAACGGGTGTAGTCAAATTGCCCTCCAAATAATTTATTCCCATTTACATTTTCCCAGTGATGCATGAACGTGGTGTTTTCCCAACGCCTCTTATCTAATCCATGAGTACCAAACATTTTTGTCTTTGCTACTCTATCAGGTTAAAAAAATGGTATTGCATGTATTCAATATATATAGAAATATTTCCATTGTGAGAGAAGTTAAGGTATTTGTATTTCTTTTTCTGTGAATACCATTGCACGTGCCCTTTTCTATCCATTTTTCTCCTGTTGGGTTGGTCTTTTTTTTTGTTATTAATTTGCAAGAACTCTTTATATATTAAGGCATTAACCAGAAAAGACCCCAAATAGCCAAAGTAGTGTTGAAAAAGAAGACCAAACCTGGAGACATCAAATTCCAGACTTCAAGCTATATTATAAAGCTATGATCATCAAGACAATATGGCACTAGTATATATTAAGGCATTAGCCCTTGGCCTATCACATATGTTACGGATACTTGTCCGTGTCTGTTATTTATTTTTTGATGTGGGTTATTGTGCACTAATGAATTTTCAAGTGTGTGGATACTGTGGTATAGAATGAACATAAATTTACTCTAGAGTGCTTTTGAATTAACAGTAGATTTTCCCCCCCTTTTTATATTTTCTCAATCGATAGCTGTTACAAGCTTAAATAAAATCAGGCATGGGTTGGCCCTTGAGGTCAAGAGGTTGGGAACTATTACCCTAGGCTGTACTGGTTCCACCTCAAAGCTGAGCCCTGCCCCAGACTGGGCTGAAGTTCAGCACTTATGTCTCTTGTGAAGCCCGAAGTCATTAAATTGCTAATTTCTTATAAAACATAAGCAACAGCATTTCAAGGTGGGGCCAAAAAAAAAAAAAAAAAAAAAAGGGAACTGGAATGTCTCTCTTCCTCTCCTCCTTTCTCCCTTCTCCCTTTGAACACCCTCCCTTCCTCCTTTGCTTTTCTCTCTTCTCTAGCCTCCTGAAGGGGAGACCAGAGAAGCAGAGAGGAGAACAAGCGGGCTGGGAAGGTAACAGAAAAGGAATTGTTAACAATTGTTAAAGATTAAGCCTTAACCCTTGCGCGGCATTCAAGGCCCTTCACATCCAGTCCCGCCTCCCTCCTCTCTGACCTGCACACCCTTCCTCTTGGCCACACCAGTCTATTAGCTGAGCTCTGTCCAGGGCAGCCCTCTGGCCTTGCCACCAGCTGCTTTCTCTACCAACAGCTTGCTTCCTCTTCTCTGCCTGGTGTGTTTGTACTTTTCAAACGTCATTTCCTCTAGGAGCCTTTCCCTGGCCCACTTTGGGTTAGTCTTCCCTCCACTGGCTCACATCTTTCTAGCAGCATTTACAACGTTACTCCTTGGGTCTCTGGTCTCTTCCACCAGCCTGGGAGGCCCTTGAAGGTAGGAACTTGCCTGATTCACCTCTGGAGCTGAATCAGGTCTTGGTAGTGAAAAAACATTGTTTAAAGAGCCAAAGTGTGTGCTAGGGAAGGTGGCATGAAACGTAGCTGGAATAATATCCTTCTCGGCAGTGGCGGAGCACCCTAGAGAGATTCACCCATGCCAGCTCCCCCCTCCGCAAGTCCTAAGCTAGAGACTGGCCGAGTCCTATGGGTTCGTGTCCAGGCAGTGCCCTAATGGGCGGAGGTCAACCACTGACCTCCACTGGAAGCCTCATTTTCTTTATTACGCCAGGCAAGAAGAAGGAACATTCAGAGCCACTGGCCATTGAAGTTTCTCCCTAAGAAAAGTCTGCTTAGGGGCACCTGGGTGGCTCAGTCAGTTAAGCATCGTATTCGCGATTTCGGCTCAGGTCATGATCTCATGGTCGTGAGATCCAGCCCTGTGTTGGGCTCTGTGCTGAGTGTGGAGCCTGCTCGGGATTCTCTCTGTCTCTCCCTCTCTGTCTCTCTCTCTCTGCCCCTTCTCTACTTGCTCACATGCATGAGCAGTCTCTCTCTCTCTAGAAGATAAAAGAAAATGTCTGCTTGGAATAATGGTCCTCAAACTTTAGCCAGTATCAGCATCACCTGGGGAACTCTGGTAAAATGCTAAGGCCCAGGCCGTATCCTCCTTCAAGGAGCCTGTGCCTCTGCATTCTTCAGTCACCCTCCAGGTTACCCTGCCACCCACTGAAGTCGGAGAACCGCGGTCGTACAGGAAGTGGACTAAGGCCACCTCTGTTATCCCAACAGCATTTTTCTGTCACTGGCAATAGCTACTAGTCCAATCTCTTCAAATGCTGTTTGTGCTGTTTTATGTGTTTCTTCCTATAGGTTCAACCCAAAATAATTGTGGGCTCTTGCTCTCTCTTCTCCTCACACCCCCTGCCACCAGGCTTCAAGCAGAGTTTAGTTTGCA
>NW_024412401.1:32249463-32258790 GCF_014898765.1 Herpailurus yagouaroundi
CACAGTCTGGGTACTGATTGCGTGCCACTCTGAGCCTCCGTGTCTCTGGCTCTTACGCGTGACCCATAGCAGTTACAGGGATGCTCATCTTCGTGGCTTAGCTGTGAACTATGCAGAATGGTAAGAGCTGAAGTGCTTTCTAAACAAACCCACGGACATAAGATACTGTCACGAAGAAAAACAACCTGGTAAGTAATTACAACTAGTACACAAAGTTTCTTCGGCTCTCTCTAGCCTCCCTTCTTCCCCTGTAGATATCAATTTCTAATCAGAAGTGGCACATTTTAAGATGTTGAGCTATTCTTTCTCTTAGTTTCCAAGCGGTGGCGGAGATGTGGCAAGCCACTGGGGAACCTTCTTTTTAAAAAATTTTTGAATGTTGTATTTATTTTTGAGAGGGAGAGAGAGAGAGAGGCGGGGGGATGGGCAGAGAGAGACAGAGACAGGGACTCTAAAGCAGGCTCCAGGCTCTGAACTGTCAGCACAGAGCCCGACGCGGGGCTAAAACCCTCAGACTGCATGATCGTGAAATCAGCCGAAGTCGGATGCTTAATGGCTGAGCCACCCAGGCGCCCCTGGAACCTTCTGAGAGATGTGCTACAGAAGTCTTCTCTCCTTGCTTTATGGTCAGCTCCATCTGCCGTCTGCCCACTCAGAGCACTGCAGATGCTGGTGGGCTGACCTCTGTCTCTGAATGGCATCAGGAAGACCACACTCAAACTTTCCGGAGTATTTGCCATTAGCAAGGCACCGCTTCCCTCTTAAGAGAAGAAATTATTTTCGATCAGGAAAAAAAAAAAAGTCGCTAACACTTTGGATGGTTTGCACAAATCATACAGAAACAAACCACATTTTTCTCAGAAATACGGAGAGATAAATGTCAGGTAGAGTTCGTGGCTCATAAACTAATAATACTAACCCCCAACATTTATTAGTGCTTCTTAGTTCACTGAGAAGCTAGCTTCACATCCCTTTTCTCATCGTTGCTCACAACCACCTTTCACAGTAGCCTGTACAGTGATCTCTATTTTACAGATAAGGACAGTGAGCTCTCACAGGGTCGCGGCTAGGGAGATACTGGGATCGCCCCCCTCTCTAAGGGGCAGAAGAAGCCTTCGGGGTGGTTGGGGCGTCCAGCGTGCTCGCACGACAACAGCCAGGATGTTTCAAGAATGAGTCTCACCTGTTTTCCTAAGTGAGCCCTGCAGTTGTCCCTCCCTGAGGATTGCTGGGAACACTGGCCACATCTGTCGGCGCGGCTCCCATTACAGCGCGTAAGGAAGGGCCTGTTACAGGGCTGTTAGTCACGCACGTGTTGTTCTGGATCATCAGTGCGGTAGGAACCCCCGCCAGGCACCCGGCTTTCCTCGCCACTCTTGTAGCTCCTGTAAAGCACAGAGGGAATGGCTCCTTGGTTGATTTTCCTGTTCGGCGTTAACACCTTCTTGCCTCCGGGGGTTTGCTAGCAGGCTGGTCCCTTGGCAGTTCAGATGGCCTGATCTGACTCCGCATCTTTTAGTTCATGTGCTTATGGGTTCCTCTCCTTGTGTGTCTGAGCTTTTTCTGCAAAATTAGAGCTCTTGTTGAGTCATTTCTTAAAGATTTATGGAGCCGTTCCTCCCCCCAACCCCACCTCCGCACTCACTGTCTTAGGCCATGTCCTATCCATCAGTGTGTCAGGCAAAGATAAGGGCAGTGGCCTTGGAGGGGTCTCTTGGTGCCTGATCCCTTGCCAATCATTAGCCCACACTTATCTTTCTGGGATGTGCATCTGACCATGTCACCCCCCTGCGGTGGCTGTCCACCAGCCCCATGATAAAATCTATCGCCCTCAGTGGGGTCACCCCCATTCTGTCCACTCCTCTGTAGCTCCAGCCTTGTCTATGTGTCATCACTCCCCAGATCTGCCACGTTCCTTCATTCCACCTTAATTTTGCTCACACTTGCCTCTCCTGGTGTGCCTTACCCTCTCCTGTTTAAGCTAGACATACTTCTTTTTTTTAAAAATTTTTTTTTTAACATTTATTTATTATTAAGAGACAGAGAGACAGAGCATGAGCAGGGGAGGGGCAGAGAGAGGAGGAGACACAGAATCTGAAGCTGGCTCCAGGCTCTGAGCTGTCAGCACAGAGCCCAACACGGGGCTCGAACTCACAGACTGCGAGATCATGACCTGAGCCGAAGTCAGACGCTCAACCGACTGAGCCACCCAGGCGCCCCTAAGCTAGGCATACTTCTAATAATTCGTCAGGGCTCAGTTTTCATGCCATCTTCTCTGTGTAGCTTTTCCTGATATGCTTAGTAAGGATGAATCCTCTCTTCTTTGTGCCTGCATGATATGGATTATTTACATCCATTATTATACTTCATGTCCATCATTCATTCATTCATTCCTTTTTATAGTTATTGCTTTATCAATCAGCTTGAGCAGAAAGTATATGTCAAGTAGTGATAATTCTGGGGAAAGGGGACACCGGTTAGGGAAGTGAGCGATGGACACTGATGTGTCTAAGATACTGTCTTTACCCTTAAGGAACTGATAATTGGACCACGAGATGCATAAATCAATAATTTTAGTACCGTGTACCACATACTTTGATGAAGCGGTGATCACAGCAATGTGGGATTGTGGAGAAGGCAGCCGACTAATTCTGCTCAAGAAAAGCAGGGAGGGCTTCACGGAAGGGTAGACAATTGAGCTGGGCCTTTAAATAATTCACTCAGATTTTTTTTTAAAGTTTCTATTTTAATTCTGGTTATTTAACATCCAGTGTCATACTAGTTTCAGTATTCACTGAGATTTATTAAGGACTTGTTAGCTGTCAAGGACACTCACCTATGAGCTGCGTGTGAGTGATACATGATGAGCCAGAGAAAAATTGCAATTCCAGCAGAGGAGGGAGCATGAACAGACAGAGAGATTTGTGAAAGGCCCTGAAAAGGGAGGGATTCTGTGTGGCTGGAGTTCAGGAAGCACTGGGGAAGTGAGGAAGAGTGAGGCTAGAATAGTAGGCACCAGACTGGGAATGTCTGTGTATAATTATGGCAAACAGCTTGGAGCAAACCCCTGAAAGAGTCACTTTCTGACATGTCCATGGGTCTCACCGATAGTCCTGCCCTATTATCTCTCTTCTGTTACATGGTGAGCACGTTGCAGGCAGAGGCCAGAGCTTCTGGAACTTCAGGCCCCAGCCTGTGTGGCACATAACAGGTGCACAGTTAATCTTTGTTGAATTGGTAATTGTAAGTCCGTAACTCTATTTCGTAGGAGTTTGGTGTCGTGTGTTTTGAGATTTATTTATATTTTGGCTACTATTCTTCATGGGCTGCTATGCTGAATGTGGCCTGCCTGGCCCTCATTTGTAGGGCAGCGTTTCAGGGGTTAAGTGGACCCAGAACACGTGTTACCTAAGGCGCTTAGTTTTATTGGACCACTTTGGCAACAGCCTAGAATGAGGGCTGGCAAACTGTGGCTCATGAGCCAAATCTATCCAGCTCCTGTCTGTCTAAATAAAAGTTTACTGGGACACAGTACACACACATGCTTATTTGTTTATGGATTGTCATTCCTTTTGTACTACAATGGCAGAGTCGCCTAGTTGTGACAGAGATGCTAGGGCTTCAAAACTTAAAATATTTATTATCTGGTCCATCATAGGAAATATTTGTCAGCCTCTGATGTCAAGGATGGACTCAGGGTGGGCAAAGGCTGGCAAGAAGGAGCTTTGTTAGGCCATACCAAATCCATAAGAGCCACGGCAGGAGCCTGAACTAGGCAGGGGCAGTGGAGCTGGAGAGAGGTGACAGTCTCAAAAGAGGTGAAACCAACAAGACCCGATGACTAATTAGATGTGGAGGTGGAATAGCAAGAAGATTCTAGAACAACTCCCAGTTTCTAGCTTGGGCAACTGGGCGGGTAGTGGTACTGATTACTGAGACTGGGGTGCCAGGAGGAGGAGCAGGTTTGGGGATGAAAAGGATGGTTCCAGTGTGGACACATAGCACTGGGACATCCCAGTGGAGGTGTAGATGGGGATGTGGGCCAAGAGCTCCGAAGGGGGGTCTGCTCTGGACATATCAAGGTGGGACTTGTCAGTGTGTGGCCACATGATTCCTGGGGACACTGTGTGGAGAGGGAAGGAGGAGACGGCTAACAGTGGGAACCCCAAAAACAGTGGTGTTCAGGGATGGACAGAGAGAGAGGAGCCTGGGAAGGAAAAGGGGAAAGAGGTCCCCGAGGGGAGGAGGAAAACCGAGAGAGTGTTTTTTGGACATATTAAGCCAGATGAAGTGAAACTGACCACCAGTGTTCCATAAAAAGAATGGGTGGGTGGTAGCGAGAGGCAGGAGGGAGAAAGAGTGGAAGAGAAAGGTGAGGCAGCTGGAGGTGAGCGAGGCTGGGAGGAAACGGTCTCTGTTTATTGCGCACTTGTCCCGTGTCAGGTAGCACCCTACATGGTTCACATCTGTGAGTTCATTTCTTCCATGCGACAGCCTTTCAAGGTAGGGCGAGTGATCCCCATTTTACACATGAGGAAACTGAGATACCCTGCAACTCTGGAGGTTGTGCTGTGGGCAAATGGTGGGCTGGGGATTCTTACTTCCAAACCAGTGCCCTTGAACAAATGCCCTTGACACATCACTGTTCCACCCCCCACCTCCTTGTAAAGAACAACTGTCATCAAAAACCAGCTCCAAGGTTATGTCTTCTGGAACGGCTTCCCACTCACCCCTGACCATTCTGTGCTGGGTCAGGGCACAGACAGGCGGAACAGTATTAGGTCAAGAGCACAGACTTGGGAACCTGACCGCCTGGGTTCAAATCTCAGCTCCAGCACTAATAAGCCATGCAACTGCATCACCCAACCTCCTTGTGCCTCCCGGGGTCGACAAGAGTCTCCCCCATGTTGGTTGTTGATTCATACAAAACACTCAGAACAGGACCTAGTGCATAATGAACGTTTAATAGTGACACAATAGTGACAGCTCGTAAATGATCCTTAGGATGTGCTAGGGGCTGCTTTAAGAACTTTATGTATAGAGGGACGCCTGGGTGGCTCAATCAGTTAAGTGTCCAACTTTGGCTCAGGTCACCATCTCGCAGTTCATGAGTTCGAGCCCTGCGTCGGGCTCTGTGCTGACAGCCTGCTTCGGATTCTGTGTCTCCCTCTCTCTTTGCCCTACCCCCACTTGCGCTCTGTCTCTCAAAAATGAATAAGCGTTCAACATTTTTTTCTTTTAAATAATAAAAAAGAACTTTATGTATATTAACATTGAATCCCCACAACACATTTGCAAGGAAAGAACTAGTTTATTTCCATTTTGTAGGCAAGGAACTGAGGCATGAGGAGGTGAAGTAAGTTCCTGAGTATGGTTAAGTGTTTGCCCGTACTGAGAGTCTTATCAGCCCATTCCTGGTCTCATCAGAGTGAGTGCTTCTCTCTCTCCTGCCCATCCCTCCGCTCCAGCCCTCATCACATCACACTGTGGTACATTGTGTACTTGCTGGTTTGTTCCACAGAACAAGCGGGGATATGCCTTATTGCCTTGTCCCCCTTTGTCTCCCTAACAACAAAGAATGGTGCTTGACACTTTGTACTCCAGAAATATTTCCTGAATCAATCAGTGATTGAACAAACCCATATTGAGATCATCAGCTGAATCCGTTTTGTCTTTACAACCCATCTGCACAGTGGGTGCCTCTGATTCTCACACTGGGACGGCACGCTCAGCTCTTGGCATCTGGCATTAATAAGCTTGTTTTTGCACTGCAGGGATTACCATTGTCCAACCCAGGGCAGTAAAACCCAGTGGAAGGGCTGGTGTTGGGAGATAGTTCTCAGGCCCCCCAGGAAGCTGATCTCAGTGATTCCGAGAGCCTCACAGAACTCAGAAAGAAACTGACAAGAACTTACAAGAAAGAAGCGACACCTGCTGCTTTTCAGGTTCCCTTCCTTTATCTTATCCTAGCTCCCCACACACCTTGTCTTCACTCCCACATTGCTTCTAGCTCTCTCAAAGGCCATCTTTCTTCCTCCCTGTGGGTGCTGGCTTGCTCCCACTGTGCCCCTCAGACAGTCAGAGGTCCTCACAGCCTTTCGGGGAGGAGGCAGATGTGGCGTAGTGGGGGCTTTGGGACCCTCCCATGGGAGCACTTGGCTGCCCCGCTGGCTCGATTTGGGTGGGGAAGTTCTGTCCTGACGGTGAAAGCAGGGCTGTTCCGGGTAGGACTCGGAAGCCAAGGGGCCGATTCCCAGCCTCTTTACCTCCTGGTTGGGGGATGGGGTTCTAGGTGTACCTTGCACTTGCCGAGTGACATTTAATTTCTGCGGGGTGTGGCAGGAAGACTCTCGAGGGGACACAGGGCAGGGTGGGAAGGCAAGCCACGCGGGAATTATCCCTCAGGTTGTAAAGCCGGGAGGAACCCATAGCGTCTCTTCGTCCAGTCCATCCACGCAATAGCGTTGGCCTGACACTGGTGCCGCACCCAGCGAGGTGATCTTGTGCCCCGTAAGCCTCTCAGGACTTTACCATCCATAAAATGGCCTTCTTAGCAGGGAAGGTGCAATGAGAAGAATATGTGCAAATATGTATGGTTAAGGATTTTGTTTATTTATTTATTTTGAGATGGGGGGGAGGGGAAGAGAGAGAGAGAGAGACAGAGAGAGAGAGAGAAAGAATCCCAAGCAGGCTCCGTGCTATCCGTGCAGAGCCCAACATGGGTCTCGAACTCACAAACTGTGAAATCACGACCTGAGCTGAAATCAAGAGTCAGACGCTCAACTGACTGAGCCCCCCCACCAAAAGAAAAGATTTTTTTTTAAAACTTCGGGGCTCTAGCTGTATACATGCCGGTTGCTGTGAATATTGACACAGGATGTATGTATGTGTGCATGTGTGTGTGATGTATTTGCTGAATGAATGAATATGCCCGTGCCTCAGTTTCTTCTTTTATGACATGAGACAACACTGGTACCTACCTCATAGTGTTGCTGTGAGTTTTACAAATGTTACTACCCATACAGGTTTTAGAAGAGTTCTGGCACATACTAAGCACACCGTAATTATTATTAAGGGCAGGGAATGTTTTCTCTTTTACTTATTGCTTATCCTTAATGCCTAGAACCGACACATAGTGCATACTTGGCAACAACGTGTGTAACGAAAGAGAGAATTAAGAAAAAATAGCAATAACCGAAAGCTGCCTCAGGATGTAGTGCACAAAGCCCTCTTTTTCTTTAGCAGAGCCGAGACTTGGGTCTTGATGCCAATGAGGATGTGAGAGGCGAGTTTTCAGGGAACATCTAGCAGATGCCCATGGTCTTATGGGCGCGTGCCTCCAACCATCTCTCTCTCCCGCCTCGTAGGGAGTCTAACCCTCTGGAGCTGGGGAATGCACACTTCCACTGAGGGGCACAGCTCCCAGCTAATTTGGAATTTGGCAGGTGCTGACAGGAGTGTCATCACAGTAGTGGCTGCTGTCCGGATAAAAGCCACCTGATGTGACTGATGCTCCAGATGGCCTGTACAACCCCCCCAAGTCGAGGAGCTCTGGAGGGAGGCGGTGGTGTGTCCCCATGTCCACGTACACGTCCGTACGTAGCTCCAATCCCCTGTCTCTGCTGGGAGGAAGTGTGTGCTGTGGGCTCCAGGGGCCTGTCTCTCTCTGTTCATTCCAAGGGCTTCGAGGGGCAATGTCTGGGATCCCCACCTCCCCGGATGATGAATCCCCTCCACTGCAAGCAGTCATCTGGGAAAAGTGGTTCTGCTCGAGTGCAGATTCCTCAGGCTGATGATCATGCACGGCAGCGTCCAGATTCCAGCAGGAATATCAGTCGTTTCTCACGTAGATCGCCAGCAAGCAGCAGGGTCTACCCCCATGCTTTTATTGACGGGTGTGAAGAGAAGAGCATGGCCTTTGGCATCGTGCTGACCTGGGTTTGAATTCCACCACTGGCTTTATACATTTTTACCTCCTTAAGTCTCGAGTTTCTCTGCCTGCACGATGATGATAATGATATTTCCCTGGTGGCTCTATGTAAAGTTTAAAGATAACATGCAGAAGTATTCCCAGCACAGGACCTTGCATATAGGTAATACATGATAAATGACAGCTGCTGTGATTAGTGTGAGCAGGTACTCAGATTTAGTCTTGTCTCCAGAGCAAGGTCAGCAAACTTGTTTCTGTATAGGGCCAAATAGTAAATATTTTTGGTTTTGTGGGTTCAGACAGTCTCTGTTGCAACAATCTGACTCTGCCACAAGAAAGAAACCATAAACCATTCTTAAATCAATGGGCATGGCTGTGTTCCAATAAAACTTTATTTACAAAAACTGCCCGCTGACAGGGTTTGGCCCCAGGGTTGTAGTTTTTTTTCACACAAGGAAACTGAGTCCTATGGTATCTACACATTTCAATGATTAATAATATTATATGTTTTATCTTTATGGTGGTTTTTCCATTCTTCCTTGTGCAACAGAGAGCCTCAGCTTGGGACCCAAAATTGTATTTGTACCTGGGCTTGGACATGACATAACATATCTGCAGGGTCCATTTTGCATCTGGAACCACGTTTCTATCTTGAGGGGAAAAGACAGTAGAAGTGTACTAACTTGGTTCAAGGATGATAGTGCAGTGTAGCAAGAAGTGGTTCTGAGTATATTTGCTTCTGGAAGGCAGGGGACATGCCTGATTCATCTACATAGCCTGGTGTTCTGTGAGTGAATTCAATAAATGGATCCTACATCATTCCCTTCAATCTTCCTAGCAGAGTAGTATGTCCTTGGGTAGCAAAGGGCTCTTGCTAATAGAATGGAAAGCTCTCATCTGATATTCAGAACACAAATGTTCATGACAAAGTTGGGTAGCCATTTTGGGTTATACGTTAATGTGCTCCCAGTGCCTCATGAGATTAAGGTAGTGCCCACACTAGCCCATAATAGCAGAGGGCGGTGTTCCTTGAAGATCATGGCAAATATTTTCCGAGTATGGCCACACCAATGTATATGTCATCCTGCATGTTCCTATTAAATGTGATATTAACATTCTTCTATCACTAAGTGGGGTCCATGTCCTCTTCACTTGGACCTGAATGGACCTTTGTAATTGCCTCAGTCAAGGAATGTGGCAGAAGTGATGTTGCAGGACTTCCAAAGCTATGTAATAAAAAAGCAAAATGGTTTCCACCTGTTCCCTTTCCCTTTCTTTCTTTCTTTCTTTCTTTCTTTCTTTCTTTCTTTCTTCTCTTCTCTTCTCTTCTCTTCTCTTCTCTTCTCTTCTTTCTCTTCTCTTCTCTTCTCTTCTCTTCTCTTCTCTTCTCTTCTCTT